>NW_026131815.1:0-54141 GCF_903995435.1 Acomys russatus | reverse complement strand
GTTTATATGGACAAGTGATTCTATGGGTTTGTATTAATTTGTGTGTGCTTGCCTGAGTCACTCTGAGCACTGATGCTACAGAAAAAGGGAATCTTTATTCGTGAATAAGTGTTCTGGCTTGTATCTCTCCATTTTTCCTGGATCTGTGGACAAAGGCATCTATGGGCTACAATGTGTGTACCTGTGTCTCTTTTCTCTCTTTTCTTTCTCTAGCTGAAAAGGGCATCAAGTTGCCTGGGGTGTGACCCTGAGTGAATCAAAATTCCATCCCTCTGGGTGATAAGGCCGTCTATGAGCTTTTTAATTTATGCTTGCCTTTTTTTTCCTTCATGCCCCTAGGATACAAAGGTATATATGCGACTTAGAGTGTGTTTATGTGCGTGTCTCTCTCAGCTGCCAATTGCAGACAATATCTAAGTGACTGAGTATGTGTGCCTGCCTGTTTTTCTCTATCCCCTGGTCTAGGGAAAAAGTATTTATGCTTCAGTGTGTGTGTTTCTGACTGTGGCTCTCATATACAACTAGGGTACAAGGCATCTATGGACCTGAGTGTGTGTTCCAGATTTTGGCTCCCTCCTCCCAGAGTAGCGGACAAGGGAATGTATTGGCAAGATTGTGAGCATGCTGGTTCCTCTCTTTCATCATCTAGGGTACAAGAGTTTTGTTGTTTCTTACTGAGTTCCTGCCTGTCTCACTACCTTATCTTCCTGTTTGTGACAAAGGCATCTTTGGGCCTGAGTATCTGTGCTTCCAGGGACTCTTTATGCCCTTCTTCAAAGGGACACAGGCATATGTGGGCCTGTATTTATGTGTCTGCCAGTGTATATCTGTTTATATTTTCCTTGGTGAGTGCCATAGTTTGAGCTCCCAGGCCCCATATCTGCCCATCATATTGCTCTCCCTGTATGTTTCCAGGACCTTCTGGATACCTCTATTTCCCCATTCTCCAATGCTACTCTCACATAAGTCCCATTAGGATGTCCTCCCCTCTGACCCACTTTTGGGTTAAGTAAAGTCTTTCAAAGGAAATTCCCCATGGGCTAGTGTCTCGATATAAGTGAATGTATACCATTTATCAAGTTTTGCTTCTGGGTCAACCTACTCTTTGTGATAATTATTAGTTCAATCCATTTGTCCACAAATTTTGGGAATTCCTTTTTTTTAATTTTTTAAAATTTTATTTTATTAATTAATTCATATTACATCTCAATTGTTATCCCCAACTTCCTATCCTCTTATTCCTCTTCTCCTCCCATTTTCCCCTTACTCCCCTCCCCTATGACTCTGACTAAGGGGGACTTCCTCCCCCTCTATATACTCATAGGATATCAAGTCTTTTCTTTAGTAGCCTGCTATCCTTCCTCTGAGTGCCACCAGGTCTCCCATTTCAGGGGATGTGGTCAAATATGAGGCACCAGAGTACATGTGAAAGTCAGATTCCTCTTTTAATTCAACAGCGGAGAAGTTCTATCCATTGGCTAGATCTATGTAGGTGTTTGAAGTTTATGGTCTGTATTGTCCCTGGCTGGTGCCATAATTAGAGCGGGACCCCAGGGCCCAAATCTGCCTATCACTATGTTCTTCTTGTAGGTTTCTAGGATCCTCTGGATCCTTCAACTTTGCCATTCACCCATGCTTCTCTCATACAGAGCCCCAATAGGATGTCCTCACCTCTGTCCCAGTATCATGGTTAGTGAAGACTTTTTTGGGACATGCCTCTTGGGCTAGTATGCAGATATAAGGGGGTACATACCATTTAGTACTTTCTGCTTCTGGGTTAACTCACTCTTTATGCTCATTTCTAGTTCAGTCCATTCGTCCACAAATTTCAGGAATTCCTTGTTTTTAATAGCTGAGTAGTATTCCATAGTGTAAATATACCACAGTTCCTTTACCCATTCTTCTACTGAGGAACACATACGGTATTTGCATGTTCTGGCTATTATGATTGTGGCTGCTATGGCCATGGTAGAGCAAATTTTCTTGTCATCAGGATCATCTTCTGAGTATATTGCAAGGAGTGGAATAGCTGTGTCTTGCAGAAGCCCTATTCCTATATTTCTGATACTGCACCAGATAGATTTCCAAAATGGATGTACTAGTTTGCATTCCCACATTCAATTAGTGTTCCTCTCCCTCCAAATCCTTGACAGCTGTGGTGTTTCTTGAATTTTTGAGCTTAGCCATTCTGATGTGTGTAAGATGGAATCAGGGAGTTGTTTTGATTTCCATTTCCCTGATGTCTAAGGAGGTGGAGCATTTGTTTAAGTCTTTCGCAGACATTTGAATTTCCTCTGTTGAGAATTCTCTTTTTAGTTCCAAGCCCCATTTCTCAATTGTGTCATTTGGTTTGGTGGTGTTTAATTTCTTGTGTTCTTTATATATTTTTTATATTAGACCTTCCTCAGTTGTAGAGTGGGTGAAGAACTTTTCCCGGTCTGTAGGCTGTTTCTTTGTTCTTTTGATATTTTCTCCTGCCTTACAGAAGCTTCTCACCCTCATGAGGTCCCATTAATTAATTGTCGACCTTAAGGCCTGGGCTGTTGGTGTTCTGTTCAAGAAGTTCTCTCCTCTGCCAATTTGTACAAGGTTCTTCCCCATTTTTTCTTCTATCTTACATATTGTCACTTGTTTTATGTTGAAGTCTTTGATCTTCTTGGATTTAAGTTTTTTGAAAAGTGACAAATATGGGTCCTGTTGCATATTTTTGCACATAGACCTCCAGTTAGACAAGCATCATTTGTTGAAGAAGCTATCCTTTTTCCATTCAATGTGTTTGGCTCCTTTGTCAAAAATCAAGTGACCATATGTGTCTGGATTGATATCTGGGTCTTTGATTCGATTCCACTGATCAACCAGCCTGTTGCTTTGCCTGTGCCATGCTCTTTTACTTACTGTTGCTGTATAGTGCAGCTTGATTTAAGGTATTGAGATTCCTCTGTATGATCTTTTATTGTACAAGATTGTTTTAGCTATTCTGGTTTTTTTGTTTTTCCATATGAATTTCAGAGTGGAATTTCAATGACTTTAAAAATGTTTGTACTTAATTTGATAGGGATTGCATTGAATCTATCGATTGCTTTTGATAAGATGGCCATATTTACTATGTTAATTCTAATGATTAATGAGCCAGGAAGATCATTCCATCTTCTTATATCATCTTCAATTTCTTTCTTCAGAGCTTTGAAATTTTTTCAAACAAGTCCTTCCCTTGCTTGGTGAGGATAACTCCCCCATATTTTCTATTTCTTGTGGCTAATGTGAAGAGTGTTGTTTTTCTATGTTCTTCCTCTGCAAGCTTTTCATTTGTGTATAGGAAGGCTACAGATTTTTGTGAGTTATTTTTATATCCAGCCAATTTGCTATAAGTGTTTATCAGCTGTAGTTGTTCTCTGGTGTAAGTTTGATAGTCACTTATGTAGACTATGATATCATCTGCAAATAGGGATAAATTGACTTCCCCTTTCCCATTTGGAAACCTGTGATCTCCTTTTGTTGTCTTATTGCTCTGGCTAGATCTTCGAGTACTCTATTAAAGAGGTATAGAGAGAGTGGCCAGCCTTGCCTTGTTCCCGATTTGTGAGGAATATCCCTGAGTTTCTCACCATTTAATTTGGCTTTGGCTATTGCCTTGATGTATATAACACTTATTATGTTGAGGAAAGTGCATTCTAGCCCCGATATCTCCAAAAATTTAAACATTAATGGGTGTTGGATTTTATCAAATGCTTTCTCTGCATCTCAGGCAATGATCATGTGTGTTTTTTTTTAATTTTCAGTTCCTTTATATGGTGGATTACATTGATTGGTTCCCATATATTATACCATCCCTGAATGCCTGGAATGAAGCCTACCTGGTCATGGTGAATGATATCTTTGATGTGTTCTTGTATTCGTTTTGCAAGTATTCTATTGAGTATTTTTGCATCATTGTTCATAAGAAAAATTGGTCTAAAATTCTCTTTCTTTGTTGAATCTTTATGAGGTTTAGGTATCATTGTGGCTATGGCTTCATAGAATGAATTTGGTAATGTTTCATCTTTTTCTATCTTTTGGAATAGCTTAAAGAGCTTTGTTATTAGTGCCCCCTTGAAGGTGTGGTAGAATTCTGCACTAAAGTCATCTTGTCCCGGAATTTTTTGGTTGGGAGACTATCAATGATTGTTTCTCTTTCTGTACCAGAAATGGGAGTATTTAGCTTGTTAATCTGTTCTTCACTCAATTTTTGGAAGTGGACTTGATAAAGAAAATGACCATTTCCCTTAGAATTTCGAATTTTATGGCATATATGCCTTTGAAGCAGGATCTTATGATTCTTTGTATTTCTTCAGTGTCTAATGTTATGTTTACCTTTTTATTTCTGGCTTTGTTGATTTTGATTATGTCTCCCTGCATTTTAGTTAATTTAGCTAACGAATTGTCTATCTTGTTGGTTTATCAAAGACCCAGATCTTGGTTTTGTTAATTTTTTTGGAGTGTTTCATTAGTTTCTAATTTGTCAATTTTCACCCTGAGTTTGACTTATGCAGACTTCTACTACTCATGGGTGTTTCTTCACCTTTTTTTCTAGGGCTTCCAGGTGTGTTGTTATGATGCTTCTGTGTGATGTTTCCAATTTTTTAAAAGGCACTTAGTGTTATGATTTTTCCTCTTAGCACTGCTTTCAATGTATTTCACAAATTTGGGTATGCTATTTCTTCATTTTCATTGAATTTAAGGAAGTCCTTGATATCTTTCTGTTTTTCTTTCCTATTGGTCTGGAAATGATTGCAAGGTTGGCAGTAGAAAGAGAAAATTTAAACTT
Source organism: Acomys russatus (assembly GCF_903995435.1). Taxonomy (NCBI): domain Eukaryota; kingdom Metazoa; phylum Chordata; class Mammalia; order Rodentia; family Muridae; genus Acomys; species Acomys russatus. Next base: position 49,337 of record NW_026131815.1, on the reverse strand, counting down.
ATAGCTTAAAGCAATTGGAAAAGCAAATGTGGAATTGGGAAAGGAGGAAAACCTAGTAACTGAGAGTGAGTGTTTGCCGTATTGATGCTCTACTCTGCCCCAATAACCAGGTGGTCAGAAAAGCAGCATGCCAAAGGGTGCAGAAAAAATCTGAATTGTGGGGAGGCTATAACCAAAAATATTTAGAGAAAAATGTACCCATAGCAGAACCCTCCAATGCCACACAATCACAATAATCTTTCCCAATAAATGTAAAACACCTGCCTTCACAAAATAGAGATGAGGGTTATGGTGAAATGGCATAGGCTCCAATAGATATGCTAGATATAAAACATTTTAAGGAGTCTAAAATCAGGTATGGATTACATTTCACTTACGTTAACAGAGGCCGAGTAACTGGGCCACACATTTTTTATTGTTCTACATGATTTGAAAGTTGGATATAAGCATTATTAGAAGCTGATCAGCATTTGCAATGCTTATCATAGTGACAAAAGGAGGCAGAGAGAAGCGAACAGGGAAATAGGAGGGACATAAATATTGATAAAGTGCACTTGCATGGTGAATGATGATAGTCCGACTTAAGACAATCAGCCAAATATGATGACAGAATGAACAATATCGTACTGCAGCCTTAGAGCTTGGGACATGGTGGTGGAACCTTGTAATATAACTGTTCCCTTTTCTAAGGTATTTCAATTGACTCAGGAAGAACAGTATTTCCTAGAGTAATTCGAATAGTACTAGATGGAGCAATAGCAGATACTGATAACACACAGGCACTGAAACTCATTATGGCATATAAGAAAGCTAACATGGAATGAAAGTGGGCAATGACATGCTTAAAGAAAAGAGGAGCTCAATTATATGAATGAATAAGAGAAATCATTAATATTAGTTCTACAGATCATCAAATTATATTGTAGGACATGCATTAGACAGAGATCACAGATATTATAAAACCTGGTACTTTATTTGGGGGAGAATTGGTCATATACAAAGAAATATTAAGGCTAATTGTTTCAGACTTCAGAATAACAAATGCACGCAATTTGTGATAATGGTACGCTAAATAGTATAAGGAGCATCTATCTAGCTATAATAACTGTGAAGTGTCTAGATTCCAGGGTACTGTAGTATATGTGGGAAAGGAAATCTTTGGACTAAGAATTGTCAAATTAAAAGAGATGTGCACCATTACATCTTAATGGGACAAAATGGCAGAAGGCCCCCTTGAGCTCCAGTCCCAATGAAAAATAATAGCAACATATACCTGGCCAGTCCAGAAGTATTGAAATGTCAGGATAATTTGGAATTAGATATTATTGATCTCATCCATGCTATTGAGGGCAGCACAGTCTTGAATATGGCCTCAACTATATCTATTACATTACCTCCACATATTGAATGTATAAAATGCAATGATGGGATTTAAGGTCCTTTGCTTCCATGGAAGAGTGGAAATCATTGTAGGAAGAATTTGATTGATTTTTCAGCGTATTTCTGTGCATCCCATTATTATATATGGGGAATATAAGGAGGAAATAAAAAACCTAGCATGTGTAAAAATGTAGATGTAAATTACTTTAAGAGAGAGAATTACCCAGTAATGATTATTTGTTCCATTATACACAAAGCTACTCTGGAAGAATGAGCAGCTGCATTTGGAAGTAGGGGAAACGTGTGTTCCAGCAACCAATAGTTAATGATCAGAGATCTCCCTTAATAATACAAGTGAATGGTGTTGAATTACAATGTATGTTCAACAACAGTGTTATTATGATTATTATTTCAAGCAAGTATTTGAATCCAATATTGGACAGTTAAAAAATATTACAGATATTACATGAATTGGTAAATTATTGCAGATTGCAAAAAGGAAACAGTGGTTTAAGTGTGTGGAACCAGAGAGGCAGCTAGGGAAGCTGAGACATTTTGTGGCTGCCATACTCACCTTTTTTTGGGAAGGGATCTCCTACAACGATGGGGTACTCTGTTTAATACTCCTGGGATTACAGAGCCAAACAATGATAAAGCTATGATTGAAATGATATATGCTTCTAATAATGATATTAAAATAATTTTTCAGTAGCTACTGCAAGCTATGTCCACTCTTAAAAATCAGAGAGGTTTTGAATCTATAAATAAATAAGAGTGGCAACTCCTGAGACAATAACACCCTTCTCCCAAAATGAGTTTCAAACAGCCCTGTGTGTCAAGCAGATTGTCTATTAACAAAAAAATATAATTTCAGGCTCTCTGTCATTTAATACAAGTGCATTTAGAGGTTTATCATATAAAATATTTTCCGATTCCTTGAACTATTCCACTGCTTGTGGTAAAAAAGAAGTCATGAACTTGGAGTTTGATAACAGATTTGAGTGCAGTAAATAATATAAAACAAACAATAGGTCATTTACAGCTCAGAATTCATTTATCTTGTCTATTAACTAATTTTTAGACTATAATAGTAATAGACTTAAAGGTTGTTATTTTTGTGAAACCTTTGAATGAAAAAGATAGGGAAAAGTCTGCTTTTTCAGTACCAACACTGAACTGTAGTGGTCAAAAGAGATACCGTTAGAATAAAAATTCATAGGGAATGTTGAATAGTCCCAGTATAAGCAAAAATTTTGTGTAATGGCTTTGGAAATAAATTTTAGAAAGTTTCCTCAGTCTATCATTTTTCATTATATGGATGATATTCTGTTGGCAAATATTTTGGTTATTTAAAAAAACTGTGGAAATAATACAATGAATTCTATAGTGTTAGGAATTACAGATTGTTACAGAAAAATACAGAGATGAGAATCTCTTACATTTTTAAGGTATAAGATATCTGTAGGAGAAATTAAACCAGAAAAAATGTATAGAATAGTCGAAAACACTAAATAACTCTCAAAAATGAATGGGAGACATTAATTAGTTTATGCCTACAATAAGACAATCATTTTAGACAATACAAAGGGAAGCACATTTAAACAGTACAATATGTTCAACATAAGAAAATGGAAAAATAGCTAATTTCGGAAGAACAAACACTTCAGATGGAGTATGTAAAAACAACTGACCCTAACCTTGCTTTCATTCTGGTTATTTTGCCTTGAAACCTTCTCTTACAGGGCTCCTAATGAAAAGATAAGACAGGATCATATGATTATTCTTACCAAATATCAGAGTAAAAAGATGAATATATACATAGAAAATTTCTGATTTGACTGCAAAGAGCAGAAAAACACTGTTTCAACTGTCAGGGACAGACCTGGCCGATATTGTAATGCCTCTTATTAATTCTGAGGTTATGTCTTTCATCCTAATTGTATCTTGAAGAACTGTTTGGGAGACATTAATGTCATATATTTTAAAAAGCAAATGTATAGTGTTTAGAACAAGAACAGCTTGGAACCTTTCTTGTTTTGTAAAGAGGATGCCAATACAGTGCCACTCACCATTTATACTGATGCAAATAATTCGTGTATGGCTGTTTATAAGTCTGATAAATTTTTAAGGTAATCAAAAGCCCATTTTTATTCAATGAAGTATCAGAAACTAATGCAATCCTTTTGGTAACGTTGGAATTTCCTGAATCGCTAACATTATTCACTGACTCCCAGAATGTTCAATGGTCATTCTGTATACTGAAAACATTGTATTTACTCCTGGTAACTATGAAATATCTATATAGTACATGCAACAACAAGTCTTCTGAGGAGAAACTATCCCTTGTATATTGCTCATATTTTATCTCATAAAAGTTTACCAGGTCCATTGCCAAAAGGAAATGAGGAAATAGACCAACATTTCATAGGAAATATGCTCAAAGTCTCTGAATTTCATGAAAAACATCATGTTAATGGCAAGGGTTTGAAGAATACATACCCTATTGGATGTCAACATGCCAGAGAAATAATGAATCATTGTCCTACATGTCCTTTATATAACGCCATCAATTTAGATGCTGGAGTCAAGAATAGGATTATAAAATATAAAAGTTTAATATGTAGTATTTAAGCAAAATTTGGAAAATTAAAATGTACATCATACTATCGATACATTTTGATGATTTAGATGGGCACCTGCCTAATTTATGAAAAGCATGATTGTGTAATTATTCATTTATTCGAATAAGGGCAATTATATGAATACCTTTCCAGATTAAGACTGACAATAACCTTGCATATGAGTGCCACAAGAAGAAAATTTTTTATTTTATACACTTAAACGCTTTACCATATGTACCATTATTGCCGGCAGTTTTTGAAAGAGATAATTGTACCTAAGAATAAGTGTTTATTAAACTAGAGGAAAAGTTTAAGAACACCAGGGTCAGGTTAAATAATGCTTTGCTGTCATTCAATTACCTTAATGTTGGTGATGAGGTGATAACTTTAGTTGATAGTCTTTGGCTTATAGAAATAAGTGAGCAATTATGTCAAACAATTTTCTGTAAAGTTATATGCATCTGGGCTTGGAACCTGCAATAATTTACAGATGGGGCCAGGAGTATGCCCATGTTTATAAAGGGAGTGAAAAATATGGTTGCCGAATAAATTTATAAATGGCACAGAAAATGATTCAAGAACCCAATCTGTGCTTTCCATAAAGGAAGAATAAAGAGAAAATGTGGACAAATGGAAAATAAGTATAAGAACATTTTAAGTTTTGTGATGCAGAGAATTGTGTGCTGAGAAACACTTGTCTACAACCGAAACACACCACCAGATCTTATGAGTGAGATTTTTTTCTCTAATAATTTTTTTATAATTTAACTTTATGACAGTATTATATATAAAATTTAGAAGGGAATTAATGAGACTGTTGTTGATACAATATCATGTAGAGTTCCTGATGCAAATCCTTGTTCCCCTGTATTCTTAGGCGATACCCAAAAAAACATATAAAATTAAAAAATGATACAAAGATATTACAATAATGTAAACTGAAAGATACATGTTACAGATACTCATATTAGTGGCAACATAATTAGAAAATTAACAATTGTAAGACCCCTGTGAGTGAGTTAATCAAATTAAAAAAAACAGTATCTTAAAATAAAATTTTAATACATTTTTACACATACATTTACATTATTACAAATATATACAATAAACTACATACATCCAAAAGAATCATGAAATAATCAGTAATTATATAAATGTCACATTCAAAATGTTTTCTATATCTGTATTTGAGAACTTTTAATAAAACATTTTCCTTTCTTCTTGAGTGTAAAATACTGAATTAAAATCTATTCCCTATCATATCTCATCTCTATCACCATGTATCTCTCTAGATTTAAAACCACCTTAATCTCTAAACAACTAATCTACTTGTAGAATTCAACAATCTGGTCTTCAACCACATAAAATACTTGAGATAAATAAAAATTATTTACATTAGTGAATCAGAAATGCAGCCTCAAAAAAAATGACGAAGGCATTTTGCTACCTGAGAAGTTGCCAGAAACTCTCCTGTTCTCTTTCACTCCCATGAACAGCTGCAAATCTCTTTAAAATAGAGAGCATCAAAAGGAACCCCTATGTCCTATACTTTCTTCTCCCCCCTCTAGTAGCCATTAGCTAAAAGAATGAAAGCAGTTGGCACTGTGCACTCTCATATGTTTCTCCACTCCAGAAACAATGTCAATAAGGTATCTTCAAACTGACAGCACCTTATTATAACCCTGTGAGAGATTGTGTGTTGGACTCTGTTAGAACTTGTTTATATTTTCAGCATGAAAGCAAGTTAAGTTCACTCACCTGGTGAGTTCAGGTGTTACATCTCACTGTGACTCATGTGGTAAAAAAATGAAATACACCATAGTGTCCAGACATTATCACTTTCAATTTTATACATGCTCATTTCCATATAGAAAGGACTATGCTTGCTTATATATAATGAAATATTATATACAGACAGATTTAGAGATGCTTATCCATTATCTTCCTGTGGGATCAAACATTTATCAAGATTCTTAATCCCAAATGCATTATATATTAAATTAGAAAGATCATTATTAAGACTATCAGCTTCAAATAACTGTGTAGGTATTTTGATAGGAATTTCCTTGAATCCGTAAATTTATTTTTGGAAGATGGCCATTTTTACTTGTTAATTCTCATAATCCACAAACAATTGAGAATATTCCCTCTTCTCATGTCATCTTCAATCTCTTTCTTCAGAATTTTGAAAATGTTTTCAAACAAATCTTTCACTTGCTTGGTCAGTATAACTCCTTGATATCTTTTATTCTTATGGCTAATGTCAAGGACAAAGTTTTCCTAATTTTTTCCTCTGAATAATTGTCAATTATATATAGTAACACTACTGAATTTGTGAGGTAATTTGGTATTCAGCCAATTTTCTGAAGGTGTTTGTCAGCTGTAGCAGTTATCTCGTGGAATTTTTGCGGTCATTTCTGTACACTTTTATATCAACTGAAAATAGAAATAATTAGATTTCTTCCTTTCCCATGTGGATACCCTTGATCTCTATTTGTTGTGTAATTGCTCAGGCTAGAACATACAAGGAAAGAGGCCCAGGGGGGAAAATATACTACTAGTACTCTAGCTGACACATGGGGCAAGAGATGGAATCATTGGGTCCTAGAATCCTCCAAGTAGAACATTATGATTGGTGAATCTGGGCCCAGGGGTCCTGCTCAAACAGTGGAATGAACAAGGACAATGTGTGCAGTAAAATTTGAACCATACTCACATCTGGCCAATGCACAGGACATTCTCAACAGCTGAGTGGAGAGTGGGGCCTGACATTCACATGAACTCCGGTGCCACCTATTGGACCACATCCCCTGGATGGGGAAGCCTATTGGCACTTAGACGAAGGAAAGCAGCCTACCGTGAAGAGACTTGATACCCTATGAGCATATACACTGAGAGGAGGAATCCTTTTGTCACAATCATAGGGGATAGTAATAGGGAAGAATTGGAGAGGACGGAGGGAGAAATGGGAGGAAACAGTGATGGCATAACTAGAGATGTAATTTTAATAAATTAATAAAAAATAGTAAATAAAAGACTATCAGATTCGGTCTACTCTTTTTCTCCACATCTTTTCATGGTACAGCACCAGCTAATAACCAGGCCTATTCATTGAGGTAAGATGTGAAGTGTACCTTGAAGTTATTGAGGGGACATATTGTAGCCTGTGTGTATTGTTCACCCTGACTGAGCTGGCGAAAGGTTCCATGTAAATATCTATCCCGCACACTGTGTTCTCAAGCCATCTGAAGCCTTGTTTCTGAGGAATGAATATACAGATCAAGAGATATAGGATAGCAAGGGGATAAATAATTCAGGGATATTATAAAGACACATTATAGGTAGAGGGAATATGATATAAAAAGACATGAAGTATATAGAGGAAGGAAGATGAATAGAAGATTCTGATAGATGGTACAAGGCTACAGAATAGCTATATAACAAACGATTCTTAAATGCAAGATAGAATCTGAATAACTGAAGTATAGATTTAATAGCGGGGAGATAGAAACATGGTAACTAGAGGCAAGATTCATGTCGAAACATAGGATACGTGCAAAGTATATGAAGGTAGATTGAAATAAGACTGCTCCAGGTTACATGATACATACATTCCGGTATAAACTGATTATGAGTAGATGAAAAACTTGAGAATATTGTAATATAGACAAAAGCTAACTAGATGGTAGGTGAGAGAGAGAGATGGATGACAGATACAGCCTCGGTACAACATAAACAGCAGGTAAATGAAATATACTAGATGGAATGTAGACTTAGAAGTAGCAAAATTTTGAGGATCCATGAAATAATAGATCTGAAAGAGCCAAAGCACAAGGTAGTCACTCAATCATATATAAGTGTAAATTAGGCTCAGAATAGCAGGTGTATATATGATAAATAAAAAGTAAACCCAGGCAGATGAGTGAATTTGAGGCCAGCCATGTCTACAAAGTATGTCCAGGACAACCAATGTTACACAGAGAAACCCTGTCACAAAAATACACAAACAAACAAAAACAAAGAAAATAATCGCTGGATACGTAGACAATAGCTTGTAGAGAGATAATAAATGTTGAAAGGTAAATTTATGTTAGTTGTGGATGGGATAGATTGTTGAAAGAAAATGAACTTATATGTGTTTGATAATTGTTAGGGTGTAGATATTATATAGCTAAATTATAGGTTATGCGTGAATAATATACACATAGTTGATAAAAAAAATACAACAAGAATACAAGTAGACAGATGATAGAGTTTAGAAAGGTATGAGAGCAAATAGACAATTACAAAATAGAAGATAAAAAATTTAAGCTAGTGTACAATAGATGTTAGACTATAGATAACAACATATAGAAAATAAATGATTGACATGATGGAAAGGTGCATAGCAGTTAGTAGAGAGAACTTCTAGCTCAAGGACAAGAATTTGACACTCACATGTTTATTTTGATAATTACTGGGAACTGTGTTTATTTTTGTACTTCACTAATTTTATATTTTAATATATTATCTATTTTTGTCTTTAGGGATTAAGGTTAACATCCAATTGTACAAAGAGAACACATATTTTACATGATAAGAAAGAGCAAGGACAAAGAATTTTAATTAAAACTCATGGTTTTAATATGCTTACTCAGGTTAAATATCTCATGTTATCTAGTTCATAATGCTAATCTTTTCTCATTGTCTGACCTTGTAAAGACAGAATTGACAAAGGATAAATGTCAACTACTGAGTCTCCTTACTCCATATGTCAAATGCTAGCATGTGTACCTTCAATATTCCTGTTTTAAAATATTTCTTATTCAATGTTTATGTATGTGTGTGTGTGTGTGTATTTTGACGAAAGTCACCCCCGTGCAGGATAGAGACAAAGTGTTCAGGAATCAGTCCTCTCTTCTACCTTGTGGGTCCATGAACTGGGATCACAATCTAAGATGCACTGACACATTATATTCTTTGTTAAAATTTGACCAATCAAGGAAATAATCCAACAGACACCAGTTCCATTTTTTCTTATATATGAAAATACAAAGATATGCAACCAACAAGTTGCTCCTCTAAGATTCATTTAAATTCTTTAGTCGATCATTCTATTGTATGTATTTTATTTATGGAAAATAAACTTCAAGATTGCATTACTTGCCACCATCATACATCTTTATGATGTATACAGAGTACCTGTCTTCATAGAGCAATAGGGATACAGAAATCAGAAAACGTGAGACTTCAAACTTATCCAAGCAGAGACCCACAAATTAGCAACCAGAAAAACCTATGAATTCGAGGTCAGCATAGGAATTATAGAGCACGTTGTAGGTAAAGAAAAGCTAAAGTCCAGGTGTGGTGGTACACACTTTAATCACAAACAATGAAGGAACTGTGAGTTTTTATAAGGCAGCAACCATATTTGAGAGTGATGCTTAATTGAAACATAGAAAAAGTCATGAATCAGAGAAGATGTGACAGAATGGGAAATGCCAAGCCCTCAGTAGGAGAGAGAGGAAAGGGAAGCTACATAAAGCACAATGCAGGGATAGTAATAGAGGGACTGGTTGCAGAGAAAGAACTCAGGTCAATACCACATGTGCCTGAGAATTAGAAGGATCCAGGTGGTTAGAACAGATTACTGGAGAAGGCGAGAGAGAGAGAGAGAGAGAGAGAGAGAGAGAGAGAGAGAGAGAGAAAGAGAGAGAGAGAGAAAGAAGAAGAAGAAGAAGAAGAAGAAGAAGAAGAAGAAGAAGAAGAAGAAAAGAGAAGAGAGAAACAGAGAGAGAGAGACAAAGACAGAGAGACAGAGAGAAGGCAGCCCTAATGGTGAATGAACTTGTCATTACCTTGTCTAATGGACATAGTATCAATGTAGTCTCTAAATTAATATCTTTATGCACTTAATCTTCATGCCCATGGATTATTGCAGTTTTCAGATCTCATACGAGGAGTGCATTTATGCAATATTTAGTAGTTAACATTGATAGCCACAAGTAGAAAAACTGTAGAGAATTACGAGTTATGTGAGAGTTTTCATACATGTCTGATATGGCTAAGAGCCCATTACACATAGCTTATGTAATATTACACTAAGTAGGGCAGGAGAGTCATAAGAATTAGAGACCTTGGAGGAAAGAGTGTCATATGAACCATTATAAGAACACTGCAATCATAACTCATAATAATATTGTGATCTCTTGCGACTTACAGAAACCTTGTGTCCAGTAATTCCGCCACAAAAGAGTGCTTCTTGTAATTGATGTCTTTAGACCAATATAGACATATGAATCAACTAGAAACCAATGCTAGAACACAATCTTTATTTTCACCATAATAAAGACATTTACAAACAGAAAGTCTTTTAGCTCAATGTCTAGAACAAGAAATTCACATGTTTGTTTTGATAATCACTAGAGACTGTATTTACTTTTATACTCCATTATTTTACATTTTAATATATGATCTATTTTTTAGTTAGATATTAAGCATAATAACCAATGGTATAAAAGAACACTTTTTTGAATAATGGGAAAAACAAAGCACAACCTATTTCAACTAAAGCAAATTGTTTTAAAAGACCTACTCAGGTGAAATAACACATGGTAAGTTTTTGTCAACTAGAATACTATTTATTTCTTTCTCATAGTCTTATTTTCTTAAATCAAGATTGAAAACGATAACTGTGAACTACTGATTCTCTGAACTCCATATCTCAAATGCTAGCAACTGTGCCTTCAGTACTCCAGTTTTTTAAAATAAATATTTGTCATACAGTGTGTGTTTGTGTGTGTGTGTGTGTTTGTTCAAGATGTCACTTATTTTCAAGATAGAGGTAAAAATTGCAGGAGTCAGCCCTTTTTTCTTCTTTGTGGATTCTACGTATTGGGCTCATAATCTCCCCTGTACTGAATATAATTTTTCTTCATCCATTATTTGTCACATAAAGAAAATAATACAAAAGATACCAGTTACATTTTTCGAAAGATATATGAAAAAAAAATCAAGATTTGGAAAGCAGAATTTGCTCATCTGGCATTCAATTAAGGTCTTGTTGATGATTCCATTGTATGTACTTCCTTTATAAAAAATAATATATGACAGGTTTGCACTACATACCACTATTAATAAATTACCTGCATGGGTTTACTGTATTTTCATCATCAGAATCAACAATTAAAACACAGGATTGAATATCTCTGGGGTTTTCCTGAAGAAAAATTATCACAACCCTTTCTATTACTGCCACCATCATTTTGGAAACTTTGAGAGTCAAATCCACAGTCAAAACCCAGCGTAATATCGACTCTAATGTATTTGTCTATTAAGAAGTGCTTTACATTTATAACATGCATTACATACTTTCATTGAAACTAATCCATATATCAGTGTGAGGAAGACACCAAGATAACAGGTACAAAATGAAGCATACACCAAATGATTTATTTCAATCCTAATGGATGCCGGCAGGAATTTCACTTTGAATCAAGTTCACTGATCACACTTTTAGGCCATCGTAGTATAAAGACTCTTCTGTCTGCTTCCTTGTTCTCCTCTTTTATAAAGTAACCTCCCATACAAAAATAGAGAAATGGTTTATTTTAAAACTGGATGAAGGAGAGATAGATCTAAAACACCATCACAAGAGGAACAAGTATCTAACATTCCAGATTTTTCTTGGCTACCAACACTGCCTTCATTATAAAGTTGTAGTTATGACTATATCTGCTAATACTATCACCATTCAGCCTAAATCTGAGAGTTTCCAATCATAGGACTATAATCAGTCCAGATACCTGCCACTCACCTAACACAATATACAATGCTCCTTATTATATACTGATTCTTTCTGTAAATATACTGCTGCTGAAATAAGAAACGTTGTGCCCTTCAAAGTGGGAGGTAAATACATCATACTCTCCATTGTGGTTGAGACTAGAAGAAAGAAATGCTTCCCATTCTGTCTCTTAACAGCCTTGGACCTAATGACAATCTGTTTCTTCTGTTAGGACTATGGTGTCCAAAACAGCAAATATCAGTATATTATATTTATCCAACTTTTTTGAAAATAAAAGTGCTTAAAAGAATGAAATATGTCCCTATGTGGCTTAGATTTTCAGCTAAAATATGCATTTTTGTAATACTGGTTGTCATATTGAAGGCCTATGTTCTTCCAACTATGCTTAGAGAAGTACTGTAATGCACACTCTATTATATACAATCTACATATAAAGTATGCCAGAAAATCACCCTTACCATCTTTTGATACTCTACATAGGTAGTGAACTCAGGAACTTCAGTTTCCTCAAACTTTGTTCTTTTCTTTGACATTTCTTTTCAGAAAATAAATGAGAGAAGTTATATTAAAAAATTAGCAGTTGCTGTTATAGTCATCAATGTTAAAATTTTTTTTAAAAAGTGTTTTTGAATAGATGTGAGGGGTTGTGTATTCCACAGCTAATTATGAAAGTCAGAATAGAACTTTGGGATTTGGTAATCTACTTTCACTTTCACATGGGTTTAATGGATTGAACTCAGGTCATCAAGCTTGCAAAGCATGTGCATATAACACTTCAGCTATCTCACGAATGCAAAGTTATAACTGTTATCATAGAAAAGTCTTAAAGTGTGCTGTATTATTTCTTAGTAAAATAATGCCGTTGAAGAATTACCCCACAGCAAGCAATTTGCCATCGTGTCCTATCAAACTCAGGATCCTCAATATGCTGTATAAGGTTAACAGTTCTACATAGATCCATAATAACAGTGGAATTTGACTCAGTTTTCGATGAAGGCCTTTTTTTTTTTAACATAACGAGGAGATATTTATTTAGCCCACACCTCTAGAGGTTGTAAGTCCATAATTAGGCAGCCATATCTGGGTAAGTCCTCATGCTACCTCACAACATGGTAGATAGACAACATGTGCGAGAGAGAACAAAGAAACTAATCTACTTTTCAAAAGCCCACTTTACCATAAACTAATCCATTCCTTTAAGAAGTAATTCAATCCCAGAAGGAAGACATTAATCCTTTATCAAAGTTTCCAATGCCTTGACAACCAAATTTCAACATAAATTTTGGTAGGGACAAACAATATGAAAATTAGAGCATTCTGTCCACAAAGCCCTGGGACAAGGACACAGTGACTCATCTGGAACACACATCTTAATAACTGACTGGCCACTTGTTATGACTTGGTACTCGATACATGTCACCTTGTTTGTTTTTATTTTTTATTTTTTTTATTAATTTATTCTTGTTACATCTCAATGTTTATCCCATCCCTTGTATCCTCCCATTCCCCCCCCCCATTTTCCCATTATTCCCCTCCCCTATGACTGTTCCTGAGGGGGATTACGTCCCCCTATATATTCTCATAGGGTATCAAGTCTCTTCTTGGCTACTTGCTGTCCTTCCTCTGAGTGCCACCAGGTCTCCCCCTCCAGGGGACATGGTCAAATGTGAGGCACCAGAGTACGTGAGAAAGTCGTATCACACTCTCCACTCAACTGTGGAGAATATTCTGACCATTGGCTAGATCTGGGAAGGGGTTTAAAGTTTACCTCCTGTATTGTCCTTGGCTGGTGCCTTAGTTTGAGCGGGACCCCTGGGCCCAAATCTGCGTATCATATTGTTCTACTTGTAGATTTCTAGGACCCTCTGGATCCTTTTATTTTGCTGTTCTCCCATGCATCTCTCATTTAGAGTCCCAATAGGATGCCTTCCCCTCTGTCCCAGTTTCCTGGTAAGTGAAGGCTTTTGTGGGACATGCCCCTTGTGCTAGTATGCAGATATAAGTGAGTATATACCATTTGATTCTTTCTGCTTCTGGGTTAACTCACTCATTATGATCATTTCTAGCTCAATCCATTTATCCACAAATTTCGGGAATTCCTTGCTTTTAATAGCTGAGTAGTATTCCATCGTGTATATGTACCACAGTTTCTTTATCCACTCTTCTACTGAGGGACACTTAGGCTGTTTCCATGTTCTGGTTATTATGAATAAGGCTGCTATGAACATGGTTGAGCAAATTTTCTTGTGGCTAAGATCAAAAATTCAAGCGACACCACATGCTGGCGATGAAGGCCTTTTAATTGAGAGAATGTAAGGCGATTCCCAGGACAGTTCAGTTTGCATCCCACTTCATCATTGCCTCTGTTTCTTTTCTCAAACCTATCACTCTTTTGCCTTGACCAGGGTTAGAAAGGATATTGGGTAACACAGCCATTAACTTCAATATCTCGGTAAATATGAATTAGTTCCCCAACTCACAATAAAAAAGAAAGTGTCAGGGTTTACAGTGATTTTCCTGGGAATTGTGGTTTTAGGTCAACAGTCTCACAATATGTCTTCATAGTGCACTCAAATATCTTCACTAAAGGGACCATGACAATATTGAGTCCAGCATTGGTGCTGTAGGATGGAGAGTGTAGAAACTTTATCCCTGCTGAAGATGATTGAAAAGAAATGCGATGTAAAGGAGTGGACAGTGGGCCTAGGATATATTTCAGGGGGTTTAGCCACAAAGAGGTGTAGAACTAGGGTAAATTCTCAAGTACTAATGTAGTAAAGAATGTCATGCATTCATCTAATATCAGGAGCCTGTGATTATATGTTTTTGGAGATAAATCCATCACACGTCAAAAGATACAGATCTCCGATGATTTAAGCATTGGCTTACAGATCCACAGAAATAGTCATTACTAATGTCCATTTGTACTTTGGTAAGTTCCACTCTTGGACAAGCTTTTGGGTATATTTTGTGCACTGTACATACTCCATGTGCAAACAGCATGTAAGTGCGAAGAAACAAATACTACGCCTAATGTCGCCTACAACTAATATTCCCTCCTCTTTGCCACTCAAAGTATGGTTAGGTTTGTGATCCTCTAAAGTCAGCAATGCTACAAATTAGAAATGGGCCTTGGGCAAACCTCTATCAGAAGGTGTAGAGGAAACAGCTGCCTGACCTCTTACAGGCCTTGCTCTGGCTCTAGTGTGTCCATGATTTTGCTTGTCCATCAGTTTTCTAATACTCTTCATTAAATTGCAAAACTCTTCTGGAGTGGGAATCTGGCATTGATTAAAAGCAATACTAATTAACAGAGAATTCAAGAATGTGCATTATGAATAGTAGCAATGAGCCGAATTATTCATATGTGAGTCTATAAGGTATAAGACAAAAAATGTCAGGCTTCATTGTTAATTAAACATCAAGTGCCTTCATTATGCACAGAAACTCTTGCGAAAAGGTATGTGAAGATGTGGCCTTTATCAATACACAGATAGGAATGCATAAGTATTGAGTTTTTGAGGCAAGTCAGGCTAAATACCTTGAACTGGTATCTAAAATAAATAGTAAATACACAGTCAAGCAAGTAAATTCAATTTCCATTATTTCAGTGAATTGAAAAAAATGTCAAAGTTATAACTCGTTGAGTAAGAGATTCTTTGGCAACAGCATTATCAATTAATAAGTCATCCTCTTTTACTATTGATATATCTTTATTTTTCAATCAGGTAAAAGTAGAATCTAAAACCAATTAAGACCAATATTTTACAAAGTAATCATGTTTCCATAATCTGTAGCATCTACCTGTTCTATATTTATCACCTCTCTGCTTTCTTCTTTGATTTATCTCTTACTCTCACATCTACATTCTATTATTTCTGTGTCATCTCTTTACAAACTGCCATGCATCTGTCCATCATCTGTTGTCTGTCCTTTATTTACTATATGTCATCATCTATATTCTATCTTCTACTGTATCACTAGCCTAAATCTTGTATCTCCTACTATCTAATTGTCTATTTGCTATCAAATCTTTCTGAACCCTATCATCTGTCTACATGTATCCATTGTCTATTTACTATCGACTATGTATTCATCATGCATATACCAATAATTAACCAATATAATACCTACCTTCAATCTGTCCTCTATGAACACTGTATCACTTTATTTCCTATCAAAAATTTGTCTCATCGCCAACTAACCTGTATTTACCATTCATTATTTTCACCTATCTGCAAGCTACCATCTATCTATCCTATTTTTACTTTCTTATTTGTATGTGTCTGTGTGTGTGTGTGTGTTTGTGTGTTTCAAAACAGTGTTTAACTGTGTAGCCTTAGCTGTCCTGGACTCTTTTAGTAGACAAAGCTAGGCTCAAAATCACAATAATCTGCTTGTGTTTACATTCTAAGAATCATTTATATTCCCGCTATACTGTTGCTAATTTTCACCTACTATGATTGACTATTTACAAATGCTGTACCACTTTCAGAACTATTATTCATCATCAAAATTCTGTTTCCTCTAAATTTACAATGAATCTAGTATCTCTCATTTATATACTGTTTATGTTCTACTGATCCTGTATATATCATCCATCTCTGTATTGCCTACAAAATATATGCCGTGTCTATCTTCCACATATCTATACTTTATTATGTATCCAGACTCTGTTTATACTGAATCTATGTATCATCTATCCTGCAGGAGTCTCATTTCAATCTATGTACCTATAAATTTTACCTACCCTATGTTTATATTAGTATCTACCCTGGAGTTATCGTGTGTCTACCGTATGTCTAACATATAATGATGACCTATGTAGTTGTTATTCTGAATCTAATTTCCGTTTATAGATCAATTTGTCCTATATCTGTCCTGTAACCTTATTCCATCTATCAAAATCATCTATCTATCTTCTATCCTCTATATACTTCGTTTGTATTTATATAATATTTCTTCTAAATATATCATGTGTCTGTAAAATATCCCTCCATTATTTATCAACTTACTATCCTATATCTCTCTATCCATATAGATCGATGCTATGACCATCCCATGCCTGTCTTCCATCTATTCTTTATGCTTTGCTGTGAATGGCTACCATCCAAGTATCATTAATCCTTAGCTATATTTCATCTCCTATCCACCTATCTCTCATGTACATCACTTCCATCAGTTTATCTTTTTTACTTTTCATATCCTTTTATTATCTTCTACCTGTCTTCTATACTCTAGTTGTTCTGTGAATGTTAACCATCCATGTATCAGTATCCCATAACTTCCCTGAATTTATCATCTTTTGCTAATCTAACGTGTAGCTATTGTCTATCTATTTTCCTTCTTCTGTATACTATTTAATTTCTGAGCCTTGTTTACGTTCCACATATGGATTCTGTCATCTAACTCCACTGTGCTTTTCTTGAACTCTCTATCTTTGATCCTTTAGCTATCTTGGCCTGCCATCCATTCATCTATCTATCAGTTAGTTATTCTGTTCCTGTTATCCATGTATTAATCCATCATTTATCTTCTGGATATCCTATGTTCTATACTATTGATGTGTCATTTGTCTTATACTTACCCTAAATCATTCTCACCTATTTTTCAATTCATCAATAACTCTCCAGCTTTCATATAAGATATCTTTCTTTCCATTTCTCCTTTATTTTTCTTTGTATATTTATCATCTATTCACTGCATGTTGTATATTCATCTTACTTTGCTCTCTCTCTTCCTCTTTCTCTATGTTATACGCTCAACCTATTCGAAGTCTATCAACTAATATCTTTAGATTTATTTGTCTCATATGGCTCCTCTTTCATATATATAGATAAATTTCATTTATTTATTTCTTTCATACATCCACCATTAAATATATTATATATACTTTTATCTACTGCTGCATCTTCTATATCATATACTTTACCATATATTGTTTATAATCAATAAATCTTCTTATAGGAATCACCTATAATATTTATCACAGTGCACTCATGATCCTTCACGTATTTTAGGTACTGTACATTTCTTGTGATACAAATTTTTGGTACTTAAAAACGCAGCTAGTCTGGATTTTTTGCCACTGTTAAATGTATTATATGTACTTTTCTCTACTGTTCCATCTTCTATGTCATACACTTTACCATATTTTGTTTTAACCAATAAGTCTTCTTATAGGAGTCATTTATAATATTTGTGACAGTGAACTCATGATCCTTCATGTACTTTTGATACTGTATATCTCTTATAAGTCCCCTTTTTGTACTTGAAAATGCAGCTAGTCTGACTCTTTGTCCATTATATTCCATTACATTTTTAACTGTGGTATAGTTAGTATTACTCGAGGAATGGAAATTTATTCAAAAATCATCAAGTTGATAATTAAGCTTGAATAAGGTATATACTTAATCACATAAATTTAGACTAGTCTAAATCTATTATAACTTAAATATGAAATAATGAATTCTGCAATAATCACCTTGTGACCCACATTCCTTTATCAATGATTTCTATAAGGTTAGACACAAAAATCTCAGCATTTTTCCCTTACCAGAGAGATCCACAGAGTCAAATTTACCATATCTCCCTTTTGAAGTAAAGTGGCCTTGTGTTTACTGTATCCTGGCAACTCTAGAATGCACACGGATTATGAGAAGGCCTGAGAACCTTAAAGCCAAGGACTATGTTTGGCTCTTAGAGGCAAGATTGTAATTGGTCAAAACACATGTTTAAATGATTGTGGTTGCTGTTAATAAAAAGGCTGTGATTGGTGTGTTCCACTAACTTCAATAAATATGATTGGTTCTGAGAGCGAGTGTTGTCATTTGTTCAAATATAATCCTTAGTGAATGTGATTGATGGTTAGTGGCTAGGCTGTTATTTGTCTAAATAGAAGTTCCAAAGACACTGAATGGTTCTGCAAGGCTTAGCAGTTTTACTCTATGAGTCCATATGGAGATATTCAGCAGTTGCTGCTCTCCTGTTTTGAATTTGTACTTTATCTACATCTGTTCATGTTATATTTCAACTACTTTCTTTTTATGAAATGTTTTTATTGCATGTGTTAAAACAAAGAGAACAGGCATGCCTGAGTTTGAGAACCTGCCTGTGTCTGTCTCTTTCCACTCCCTCTAGTGAATAGAATCTAATAAGGGCCTGGGTTTATTTGCCTGCCTGTTTCTTGGTCACCTGACTCTAGAAGCAAGAGCACAAGGACAAGTTTTTTTTTTTTTTTATGGATTTTACACCGCTGGTCTTAAATAGGTACAATGAGCTATTTAGACGTGTAAGACTTAATTCCCATGATTTTTAAAGTGGTCAGAAGTTTTATATAGCATTTGTTTGTGAAATCCCATGTTTCATGTTCAACTTTACTCAATTTCTTTAAATAATTTGATGTGAGGTTTCAGAGAAATATATGTAACTGTTGTCTCACAGATTCAAACAATCACTGATGATATGCATTAGAAATATCAGAAATGTTCAGACTCCTCTCTTTTCAGGGAATATGCATTTTCACTTGCTTTTGATTTCAATACTACAAAGATTTTGACAAATATGTCTTTGAAAAAAATCCTCTTATTGTTCATGTCCATGGATTGTATCCCACTGCAACAAAATACATTCTTGATACATTAGTTGAGGTTTGAAGCAGATACTTGACGTAAAATTCACCATTTCCTAGAAGTCAGAGAAGGCTGTTTATCTCCATACATTAATGATGGGATGACAGAATTTTAATCACATTCATTACAAAGAAAATGTAGTCGAAATAACGGTGAAGTTTGTTAATTCCTCAAAATATTGCTTCTCCTTTTATATATTTTTATCTCAAAATCCTATTTATAAAATTGGATAAGAACTGCAATACCTGAAACATAGATTTTATTGCAGAAGACAGATATTTTAATATTATCACTTACTAAGGTTAACCTTTCTTTTTTCTCATTTTCAAAGGTAATTTTAAATTTTACACTGTTTTAGTAGCACCTTTTATATTATTTCTGTAAGTTTCAGATCTCTATTCTAAACTGTCATTGGTAACATTGCAGATGTGTGTGTGTGTGTTTGTGTACATGTGTTTCTGTTTGTGTGTATGTGTGTGTTTCTGTTTAAACATGAAGTAAAACCACAGTGTCTTGTTATATAAAAATGGCACATTTTAGTGTCTTACTAAACATCAGTGTTTTCTTCTGCAGATTCTGTGCAGGATACAATGAACAGGCTAAAGTTGGTGAATACAGAAATCAAAGTACCTCCGGAGGTCTTATCGAATGATACCCATGAAAAAGGTGGCTCTGCACAACAAGAATACAAGGCTAAGGCTGAGAATAAACCATTGGTATAGGCAAAGAACGACAATTCTAAGGAAGATTTTATTGATGAAATTATTTTAATTTCTAATTCTTCATCTGATGAAGATTTCTGTGAACTAATAGAGGACACCAAAGACAAGAGAAATTGCTGTCGACCATGGACAACGACAACAAAAGTCACCAGAAACAACCCAATCCATCATATACACACAAGAAATTTTTGTTCACACAATTGCAGTTGTGGGACCCATGGTTGCCATAGATCAGGCAGCCTCTGGAGAAACTGAGGTACATCTCAAAATCTTCCAAATACATATATGTTACCTCTGACAATGTTAAGCTAAAACTCACTGTTTTTGCTCAATTCACTTCACAGAAAGTATGATCTTTATTTTCAAAAACAGATATCATTCTTTCTACTGCACTAACTTTTCAGAAACTCAAAAAATCTGCTGAACCATTAAAAACAGACAGGGTGGATATTCTCTGTCACAAATGATACCCATTTAGTGCTCATCCCATTAAGTAGACAAGGATGTGTTTTTGAGTGTCCTTTTTGTCTTAAATGGATTTTTGGAGTACCATGATATTCCATGAACACTTTAGTAGGAAACTTTTATGAATAACTAAACCCTTAATGTAGATATATTTTTAAATTTTTAAAGCAATCAGTAGCATGTCTTCAATCTGCCTGTGTACAGAAGCTTGGGAGAGCCCAGCCAGATCTCAACTTCTGGATATCTCAGATACCCTGTGGGCTTGCTGAGCATTCTTTTCCATGTTCACTTGTATTCAGTATATTAAGGTAAGGGATGAACTAGCAGCAAATAATTTTTTTCGTGCAAATGAAGCCCAGGAGCTTTTTTGTCACATCTTCGTCTGCCTTTGCCTGAAAGGATTATCCAACATGGCACCTCACGAATAGGAATAGAGGTCTATGATTTGATTATAACCAGATTCTTTCCAGATACAAATACTGAAAAAGAGGTTTGGAAAGTTCATTTTAGTTTACTACTGAAGGGATATTTCATTTATATAGCAAGTTTGATTGACTTTGTTTATTCATCTCTCACTACCACATCAGCCGCAGTTCAGTTGCTCCAGAGAATTAAACATACATATCCTAGATAGACTCTGATACAGCCTTAATAATATACACTTGAATATGCAGATATTTTGAATGTTAAGAAGTCTGTGACTCAGAGGAATATCTTTTACTAGTGTGCTACAAAATCAGTCCATAGGCCCCATAGCCCCATATTCACAGAGAGACCAGCCTTCCATTACATTGGGATTAATTTATATATAAAGGTCATTCCTTTGTGTGGTCTATCAGACATCAGGTTATTTTATATGTTACCCAACACTACTCTAGGAACCAATGGTCAGGATCCCCAATTAAGTTATCTCTGCCTCTGTTATACTGCCTGCTTATGCAAACCTCAACTAAAGCTAACTAATTAGCTTAGCTCTCCTTGGACTTGTAGGATGCGTTTTTGCTTATTTGTTTGAGTATGTTTTTGTTTTCTGCATTCAAAAGCTCCTTACTTTCAGCTCTTTGGGCTACACTTAAGTTACAGTTATTTTCATTAAAGGCTTTTAATTTTCTATAAAAGTGATACTCCGATGTTTAGACACATCAATGCCTGCAGGAGCGAGAACAACAAAGATGTGTGTATGAGTTGTCGCAGCATGTTGAGATGCTTCGCAGAATTACCATATGAACCTCAACAATTTAGACAAGGACAAGTGAATCAGGAATATTGGCCACCAGAGCAGGTACAGGAAAATCCAGAGTTTAAGTTGTCAATAAGTTCATGTATTGTACACCTGAATACTGTTTACACTATCCGTGTTTGTTTTGTGTAGATGGTGACTGTTATTAATGACCTGAATAGAGGGTCCATGTTTTAATGCAAATTACTGTTCCGACAAT
Organism: Acomys russatus; assembly: GCF_903995435.1. Classification (NCBI taxonomy): domain Eukaryota; kingdom Metazoa; phylum Chordata; class Mammalia; order Rodentia; family Muridae; genus Acomys; species Acomys russatus. Next base: position 27,293 of record NW_026131815.1, on the reverse strand, counting down.
CCACAATGTCAGAATTATAAGAAAGAGACAGATGGACTGGAAAGAAGGGTGGAGGCCACTTCTCTTAAACATGTTCCTTCCTGTATCTCAGCATCTATTGATAAAATGGAAGATATTCCACAAAGAATTCTATGAGAAGACATTCTGAAATGTAGAGGTTTCACATCAAACCTTGAAGTCATTGGGTTTTATTCCTAAAATTTAGATTATTTGCACAGGATGTTAGTAGGGAAATGATTATTTAACATAACTCACTCCCTGGTTTCATGTCCATTATGCAACTTATCTGGCTAGATGCATTGTACATGAAACCAGGGAAGTGGATATGTGCTGTTGGTTTCAAGCTGTGAGCACACAGATAACATATAAACCTAGATCAGCTTTTACATGTAACGTGGAGAACTCTACATGAGCCATAATTCTTTAACCTGTACAACTTCCTCAAATTTCTTACAGATTTTGGGAGGATCCTGTTGATTGTATTCCTCCACTTCTGCCTCATCAATCAGCAAGGGCTCGTCAAGGAATGATAGTGCCATATCAGCCATTGACAGTGCCACATCACCCTTTGGCAATAGTAGGTGACCCACCAGGGACATCACAGTACCCATCCACGAGGCCACAGGATCCCCCAATATGGTCACATATAGGTGCATCTAAATCACCTGAAAGTTCTAAATAAAAAACACCAGTCCTGGGACACTTAAGAAATATCTTCATCTTGGAAAAAATGTCATGGTACACATTTCAGAGCATCACGGTTTAGAATAGGTCAACGTCTGCCTATACAATCATCAATCAGTATAATGATTTAACTTGCTCTGTACCTTTTTTCTCTTGGATCTGGTAGTCTTCTTCATAATGTAAACACCCTTGCAACAAGGTCTGTATTTGATATGCTGAGAAAAATCTTCATCTATTTGAAGGAAGTTACACATGTGATGGTAAAACTCACTGCTGAATAAAACCATAGGTTTTCCTGGAGCAGTAACTACAAATATCCTTGTACTAAATCACTCTATAAAGGTTTATTAAAAAGAGTTTGACTTTCAATCTTCCCCAGCCACACCTCCATTTAGATCCAAACTCAACAATGAATCCAGATTCCTTACTGAGATTATACATTTTGGAATACGGCAGTACAGTCTATAACCCATTTTGGGTATGTGTTTTCATATTGAAAAAAGCCCGTTTGTTTTCTTTTCTGAGTGAGTTTGCTTATAATATATCTATAAAGATGACTTACATTAGACATGACAGAGAGGTTTTTTTGGACAATATTTACAGGTCATACTTGTAGAATGAAAACCAAACTGAATAAAAGTAATAAAGCTGATTTAGCCATTCATGACAAGTTCCAGCTAGACCTATAAGGAACAGCAACATTCATTCTGGCAAAGCAGCAACACACCAAACATATTTTCATTTAAAAGTTTCAGGAATTATTGATAGCTAAAAGAGTAGTATTTTCATATAAAAGTCTTAACCATGACAACCATCCAAGTCACAAGAAATTCGGTCCCTATGATCTCATACTGAGGTAAAAATGGGTTAATGATATGAAAGTATCAGTAGCTAAGTAGTCTCCTATAGTAACCCTTTCTGTGCCAATTGCCAAGACAATGAGGACCCTGAGTTTGATTGTAAGGGTCAGAATTGTCAGAAAGTTAATCTGTTAGTCTATGAAGTTATCATCGGTTGTCATAGCATCATTGGGAAAGAGAATTGGAAGAGCAGGAGATTCCACTTGAACCTATAAGATTCTGAATGGGCTCAGTTCATTCAACTCACTCCTTCCCTGATCTTCAGCTGGGTGTTGAAGCCCGACTCCTCCTGCATTTATTTTTTTCATTCACCCCATTTGGTTCCACTGATTAGGTCTTGTATCACTGCAAAAAAGAGTGGAAAAAGTTCAACAATGGAAATCAAAAACAATACCCTTTTTCTTGTCCTCCTACACTTCTTAGTGGGGGATGAATCATTTAATTCCACTGTGTATACATAGATATGACATAAATCCAAGGGAAAAAGTAAGATTTTAGCTGGTCCTGACTTCACAAAATTTGTGGATTGGAGGTAAAAAATCAGAGGCTGCAGAGTTAAAGAAAGGTTTGGATTCTCAAGTCTGTCATTAAATCAAGAGGCATCTGGAAAGAGGAATCCTCCCTTTCTCTGTCTCTGCGTTTCCCTCTCTCTGTCTCTGTATTCATATATCTCTCTGTCTTTCTGTCTTTCTGTCTGTCTGTCTGTCACTTTCTCTCTCTCTCTCTCTCTCTCTCTCTCTCTCTCTCTCTCTCTCTCTCTCTCTCTCTCTCTCTCTCTGATAGTACCTTGTAAAACAATAACGTGATAATACTTGAAAGTGGCTCACTGACTTAAAATAAATGGACACTCCTATCAACACAAAATATTTCAGTTTTCCACACTGACTCTTTCTTTTTTTTCAGCATGCCTCTTATCATTATCTGAGTGAAAACAGGCAACACGCTAGGCAGCCTGGTAAAAAAATCAAGCATAATTTCTGATTGTACAAAGCATCCTAAATCTTAACCCATAAGAGGAAAATCAAGCAGAAGATGGACCTCAGTGGTCTAATTGGGGAAGGGACATAAATTGTCCCCTCTTGGGAGAAGGAGGGTGGGTTATTTTCTTTTCTAAAAATTTAGTTTGAAGTTATTTTTTAAGCACAATGAATCCATTGAAAATATGCTGCAAAGGCAAACTGTTCTGTCATCATTAGTGTGAGATAACCACTATTCCTTTCTATCTATTTGCCCCATACTACTTCAACTACTTGTAATATATCTGTGAGTATGCTAGGACAAGCTGCCATCAACGGGCGGAATTGTTGTGTGCCATTTTTCTTTTATGGCAAAATAAGAAATGCCAAAGAGGTTTGCAATGCAGAAAATATTAATCCGTCATGGGCTTTCTCCTAAATGTCAGGAATTAATCTTTATTTATTCATATATTTCTCTGTGATCCTACACCATATTTTAACCTATGTTTCAGGCTTCCAATGTATGAAGCAATATCTGATAAAAGAGGGCATAGCTTAATTTAATAAACTCTATACTGTACTACAAGGTTCATGTGGGTAAGGTTGACTATGAGAGCCTAGGAATATTATTCACAAGACAGACCTACCCTTATGTCTGGTAGAGGAACCTGTGTACTAAAGAAAACAATTCAGGCAGTATCTGTTCTTGCCCATTAGCCTCTTGACAACATTTTCAGAGTACAGTTAATGCTAGAGCCCTTTCTTGCTGTGAAAATTAGCTCCCATTTCCAGCCTACAGCATTTGGTTGGTTGGATTGTCTTTGTTGCTGTGTTATCCTCGTCTTGATTTAAAAGACAATGTCTATCAAACTACCTGGAGCTCTCAATTAGGCTACACAGGATAAACAGTATTTTGGGGACCACATGCCCAGCGTTTTAGCCACATAAATATATTTCTTGTTCATTTTCTACCAAGAATAATATTTCCTCTGCTTAAAAAGTGGGGTAGGAATTGGATACAGCACGGGCATGAATGCCTCCAGCAGAAACCAGCCCATGAACTTTGGAAAGAAATTTAATTTTTATTGGAAGAAAACGAAGGAAAGAACCAAGAATATTCTGGTATGCCACAGGCACATTTTTAATGCCACAGTGAGATAAAAGAAGTGTTTTCATGCACTCCAAACTCAATTGAAAACTTACCATCTAACACAATGTATTTTTAAAGAAAGAGCTATGGTGTTGAGGCTAAAGAAATTATTGTGCATCCATGTGTGATTTTGATAACCTCTCAAACTACCCTGGTTCCTTTAGGACATTGGAGTTCACTATACATTCTTTCATAACATTCATATTTCTTGGAGTCATAGCCTATGTTCTGTGTTTGTAAAATTGTTTTTATCATTTGAGTCTTTATATGGACAAATAACAACATATTATTTAAATGATAATAAATTGACTTTGAATATTTAAAGGGGATACATAATACATGAGAAATTTACAAACTTTGCTTTTGGATATCTTTTGATTGTTTATTACAAAACATATAATTCTGATGCTATATGATAGTAAAGAAAGCAAAACAACAAATGCTGATCAGATAGAAAAGCTCCTGTAGCTCTAACATAGGTCTAATATAGGCCTAGAGTGTTTTTAGCACCAGAAACTTACTGCTTAATAATCTTGCACATACCTGTGCTTTCTGAATTCTCTTCTGTCTAGTTTGACCCAACAGTTTTGGCTTGCATGCTCTTTTAGCTGAGTTTCCATTCTGGCTTATCTCTGTCTCTGTGTTGCTGTCTCGGTTTCTGTCTCTTTCTCTGTGTCTCTGTGTCTCTGTGTCTCTGTCTCTGTCTCTGTGTCTCTGTCTCTGTCTCTGTCTCTGTCTCTGTCTCTGTCTCTGTCTGTCTGTCTGTCTGTCTGTCTGTCTGTCTCTCTCTCTCTCTCTCTCTCTCTCTCTCTCTCTCTCTCTCTCTCTCTCTCTCTTTCTCTCTTGGGTTGACAAGCTATCTGTTCTAACCACCTTGATCCTTCTCTTTCTCACGCACATGTGGTCTTGACCTGAGTTCTCTCTCTGCAACCTGTCCCTCTATTATTATTCCTGCATTGTGCCTTATATAGCTTCCCTATCCTCGCTCCCCTACTGAGAGCTTGGCATTTCAGTTACATCTTCTCTGATTCATCACTTTTTCTATTTTTCTATTAAGCAACACTCTCAAATGTTGGTGCTGCCTTATACAAACTCACAGTTCTTTCAATGTTTGTGATTAAAGGTGTGTACCACCACACCTGGACCTTAGCTTTTCTTTACCTCCAACGTGCTCTATAATTCCTAGGCTGACCTGGAAATCAGAGGTCTTTCTGGTTGTTTATTTGTGGGACACTGCTGGATAAGGTTGAAGTCTCACGTTTTTGATTTCCTGATACCTCTTGCTCTATGAAGGCACGTACGCTGTATACATCATAAAGATGTATGTTGGTGGCATTTAATGCAAACCTGAAATTTATTTTTTGTAAATAAATTACATACAATAGAATGATCCACTAAGGAGTCTATATGATTCTTAGAAGAGCAACTTGTTGGTTCAATATTCTTTGTATTTTTCTATATATAAGTAAATTCGGAACTGATTTCTATTGGATTAATTTCTTGATTGTTCAAATTTTTGACAAAAGATAATGTGTCAGTTGATTTGAGACTGTGATCCCAATTCAAGGACCCACATTGGAGAAAAGAGGCCTGATTCCTGAACACTTTGTCTCTATCCTGCACGGGCGTGACATTTGTGAACATACACACACACACACAAACACAAACACAAGCACAAAATCCATGAATAAGAAATAACTATTTTAAGACAGGTTATTGAAGGAACACTTGTTAGCATTTGAAATATGGAGTATGGAGACTCAGTTGTTCACAGTTACTCTCTGTGAACCCTGTCTAAGCAAGCTCAGACAATGAGAAAAGAATTTACATATTAAATAGATGCCATGATATATTTAAACTGAGTAGGCCTATTAAAACCATTGCTTTACTTAAAATTCTTTGTCCTTGGTCTTTCTCATTATGTAAAATGTGTGTTCTCATTGTACAATAGGATATTAACCTTAATCCCTAAAACCAAAATAGATAATATATTAAAATATAAAATTAATGGAGTAAAAAAAATAAACAGTACCCAGTGATTAGCAAAATCAGCATGTAAGTGTCAACTTCTTATCATTGAGCTAGAAGTTCTCTCTACTATCTTCTAAGCATTTTTCCATCATGTCAATCATTTATTTTCTATATGTTATTATCTATAGTCTATCATCTATTCTATCACTAGCTTAAATTTTCTACCTTCTATTGTCTAATTGTCTATTTGCTCTCAAACCTTTCTAAACTCTATCATCTCTCTACAAGTATCCTTTCTGTATTTTCTATCAACTATCTGAATATAAATCATGTGTATACCTACAATTTACCTATATGATATCTACAATCTAACACCCACCAAACATGTATTACTTCATTTTCTATCAAGAATCTATCCTATCCACAACTAACCTACATTTATATTTCAGCTTTTATCATCTATCCAAAAGCTATTGTCTGAGTATCCAGTGGTTCTTTTCTTTCTGTGTGTGTGTGTGTGTGTGTGTGTGTGTGTGTGTGTGTGTGTTTTGAGACAGAGTTTCTCTGTGTAACCTTGGCTTTACTGTACTCACTATGTTGATATGGCTGGCCACAAAATCACTCACCTTCCAGGGCTTAATTTCTAAATATCATATATACACCTGCTATCCTGTGTCTAATTTACACTTTCCTATGATTGAGTCTCTTTCAGATATATTATTTCATGTATCATCAAAATTCTGCCTCTTCTAAGTCACATTCCATCTAGTATATTCCACTTAATTGCTGTTTATGTTTTATTGATGCTGTATCTGTCATCCATCTGTCTCTCTCCTGCCATCAAGATACTCCGTTTCTATCAAATTTCTCAAGTTTTTCTTCTACTTGTAAACTGTTTATACTGAATATATGTATCATGCATCCTGGAGCAGTCTTATTTCAATCTACCTACATATATCTTGCACCTATCCTAAGGTTTGGACATGCATCTTGCCTCTAGTTACCATGTTTCTATCTTACCGCAGTTTAATCTATACTGCAGATATTCGAATTCTATCTTGCATTTAAGATAGCATCATTTATTATATAGCTATCCTGTAGCCTTGTACCATCTATCAGAATCATCTATCCATCTTCTATCCTCTATATACTTCATGTCTATTTATTTCATATTTCCTCTACATATAATGTGTCTTTATAGTATTCCTGAATTATTTATGATCTTGCTATCCTATATCTCTCTATCCATATATTTCAATCCTCTAACCATCCCATGCCTGTCTTTCATCTATCCTTTAATCTATCTTGTAAATGACATCCATCCAGGCATCATTTATATTTAGCTACAGTTTATCTTACATCCACCTGTCTCTAATGTATCTAATGTCCATAAAATTATCATCTTTCATTTACATATGATTTGATTATCTTCTATGTATCTTGCTTCTTTCCAGTCGTTATTTAATGCAATATATAGTGATTTACCAATTCACATTACCTAATAATAATAATTTTATAATAAATGTGTATTTTTGTAGTTAATATGTATTAAAACAGAAATTCTATCCTATATCAAAAGTTTAAAAGAGAACTTTCATGGATTACAACACAGAAAATACATTGGGGGAGGGGTTACAACACCTGATAAACACTTTCACACAACTTGAAAAGGGTTAATGTAAAATGAATGCCAAAGAGACACCACTGTCAGATATGAAAGAATGAAAATATAAACAACTAACTCTCTTGATTTCCAGGATATATATGGAATCTGTACTTTTGCCATTAAATATTGATACATGTTTTTACTTACTTTCCAAACACAGTCTAATGTTATTAAGTCCAAAGCATCCGTCACATAGACTCTTTTTTTAACCATTAGCTTGCCTTCTCGACAATTAAGGGTTTTGATAAACCTTTCAAAACACTTTATTCCTTTTTCAGTTAGTAGAGAAGGATCAAAAGAAAGCACATTGGTTAAAATTTTCCTATTCACATTAGTTCAGCTTATCTCTCATTAACTTGGAATACGACATAAAACAGGCTTCTCCATCACTAAAGTAAGCTGCATTCTCTGCTAAGCAGATCCATATTTGCTTTGACTGGGAAGCACAGAGGCAGAGTTGACCATCCTTCAATAAATTTCTTGGATAGAAAAAACAAACAATTAATTAAGTTCAAAATAATTTATTGTCATGAGTAATGGGATTTGATACACCCAATACATTTATCCATTTCATTTTAATGTAACTCACAGACTATAATATTTAAAGATAACTTATTTAAACTTACATCTTATTTTGTCATTTATTTAATGAATATATTAGACAACCACAAAACAGGAAAACCCTTTTCTCTCTCCATGACTCATAAAGATTTTTGTTTTAATTTAAACATTGAGATGTAACAAGAATACATTAATAAAAAAATAAAAAATTATAGCATTTGAAACATTATTAAGATATCAAGTTATGTAGTGTGATGGTGAAGAAGGTATACAATTGTGTTAGAAACAGCTCATAGTTTTATAATGTGAAACACCTTTAAAAATCTTTACACTCCTGAAATACTTTAGCCCCTAATCATGTTAAATAAAACTTACATATTTAAATTTGTTTTCATGATTATTCTTATGTAGGAAGTGGTTTAAGAAAGGGAAGACAGTGGAAGAAAAAGCAAAGAGCAAAATAAGGGAGGAGAGCAGACCTGGGAGGGCAAGAGCAGAAGGAAAAAAGACCTGCAGTGAAAAGAGAGACTGTGGGCAGGGGCAACTCTATGACAAGGTAGAAACCTAAGTAACTTTAGGCTCCTGGAAGGATGTGAGGACAACCCTAGCATGAGACTCCTAGTAGCTGGGGCTACTAGGTAAGAGTCTGAAGAGGACAGCCCTAAACTGGACACATCTCCTAGTAGAAGGAAGGGAGCACCAACCCACCCACAAAAACTTCAACCCAAAATTCACCCTGCCTACAAGATGGGCAAGGATAAATATAGTGCAAATACAGGTCAAATTGAGGGATGGTCCAACGAATGCCCTGACCAACACAAGAACAACCCCATAGAAGAGAAACCACCACTGACAATATTAAAGGCACTCTTGCTATGATAGCAGACAAAAACCTAGCAGATTTTTTTCCTCTGAGAGGTTCTACACAGCAACACTTTAAAACAGATGCTGACACACACAGCCAAACATTGGGCAATCCATAGACTGTACACATACTATGGGTAAAGCACCTAAACATGTAAAATAAATATACATGTAAAGTAAATATGAATTAATCTTTCTTTAATTAATGAAAGGAAGAAATAGGAGGCTCCAGAGAGGATGCTGGGCAAGGGGCGGGCAGCTGTGTGCCTGCTGCTGAGGGCAACATTTTCCTAAGCCTTCATGCCTGTGGACCCAGACCTGAGCCTTCAAGTGCCCTGAGATCTGGATTCTGGAGGGAAGGCCAACCAAGGGCCCCTCCCAAGGGCAGCAGACATCTATAATCTTCCTGCACACCCAGGGCAAACACACCATGACGTGAGACCAAGGACATATCAAAAGAAAAACTGGTCCATCCCAATCTGCCTACTTTCCTAGAAGGCCCGGGCTTGGACCGCCAAACCTTAAACACCAACTAGGCAGCAAGAGACAACCAGGCAACCATTCTGAGGTCCCAGGAAGTCAGTGACAATCTCTCTGTTCTTCCTAGGCCTACATTCCATACCCACCTACCCTCCACCCTACACACTGGGCACCATCCAGGACACATCACACTCATACTTTCCTTCCTCCAGAGTCCCCAAGTGGTTTTCAGACATGGATCTTTCTTTCTGTGTCCTCCCAAGACACACACATACCTCCCTGTGGCCAGGGCTCAGCACAGACGCAGCTTGCAGTTCTCCCAGGAGATTCAAGTGGACCAAAGTGCAACTGGAAAAGAGGCAGAAGGAGCAAATTTCACTTGTCCTATCAGGATGCCCCAGCACATTCTCACTCTTGACCTCTTCAGCCACCTCTCCTTTTTTTCCAAAAATTTTTACTCATTTTATAGGGGAATGCCCTATCTATGTGTACACCAGCCTGTTGAAAGAGGACATCAGATTCCAGTATGGAGGACTACTAGCCACTAAGTGTTTTCTGGGAATTGAACTGAAGACCTCTGTAAGAGCAGAGAATGCTCTTAGCCATTGAACCATCTCTCAGTCCACTACTAACAAAAGTCTCAGACTCCTCACAAAACTCTACACCAGGCACTATCATCCTTTCTCTCTACGCCCAGACCCATAGCACAGACAATAATTTCTCCCTAAAGAAGATGGATCCGGCCTACAGGCTTCAAACAAAAACACCAAAAAACACAAACAGATCACCTACAGACACTCGCTCTCCCTCTCTGTCGCTCACTGTCTCTCTCTTCCTCTTTCTCCGCGTGTATCTATTTCTACCTCAGTCTGTCTACATCTTTATCTATCTATTCCTAGATCCTCCTCACTCCACCTCTCCCTCTCCATCTGTAATCTGCACAATTTCATCTGCAGTACCCAGGAGACCACGTGAAATACAGAATATAATCACTTGGCAAATGCTTGTCACTCTCCAACAGGAAACCTTCCTTCCTGTAATGCTGAGTGTCTCCAGAGGCCCAACTGCACATAGCCAAAATCTTCTAGGATGGCCCGTAGAAGGAGCCCACTCTCCCAGCATCCTCGTGACAGCTCCGCCATTGCCATTGCTTTTCAATTTTCACTCTTGGAAGCCTACTGAGAGCATCAACGCTGATGCTCCAAAGGTAGTTCCATCAGGATTGGGCCTGATCTGAGTTCTCAGAGTTGTCAGGATGGCAGGCAACCCCAGCAAAGGGTCCTGCCACCTTCATGTGGTTGATACTCACGTGGTCCCATGCACCAAGTCTCATGGACATTCACCTGCTCAACCTAGCCACCCTGGAAAACTACAGACCTTGTGCTCGGGCCTACGGGTTGAAGCTCTAAAGTGCTTTCTCTATATTCCATCCTGTCCTTATGACGATAACCTCTGACCTAAACACCATAATAATTGCTACACACTGGGCTCTCTATGGACTTTCTTTTGGCATCTCACATCCTTGATTCCCTTCCAGGAAACACACAGAGAATCAACACACACACAGACACACACCCACACACAGACACACACACACAGAGGAAGAAACACACAGACACTCACACCTCCCAGGCTTATAATATCTCAGATTTTGGCACCAGTGCCTTCTTTATTTTTCCACATGAGATCCCTGGAAAGGGCAGGGAAAGACAGGATAGGGGCCTTGTCATGCCCTGAAACTCTTTTTTTTTTTTTTCCCCATTTATCGCAATACTTTTTTTTTTTTATTAATTTATTCTTGTTACATCTCAATGTTTATCCCATCCCTTGTATGCTCCCATTCCTCCCCCCCCATTTTCCCATTATTCCCCTCCCCTATGACTGTTCCTGAGGGGGATTACGTCCCCCTATATATTCTCATAGGGTATCAAGTCTCTTCTTGGCTACTTGCTGTCCTTCCTCTGAGTGCCACCAGGTCTCCCCCTCCAGGGGACATGGTCAAATGTGAGGCACCAGAGTATGTGAGAAAGTCGTATCACACTCTCCACTCAACTGTGGAGAATATTCTGACCATTGGCTAGATCTGGGAAGGGATTTAAAGTTTACCTCCTGTATTGTCTTTGGCTGGTGCCTTAGTTTGAGCGGGACCCCTGGGCCCAAATCTGCCTATCATATTGTTCTACTTGTAGATTTCTAGGACCCTCTGGATCCTTTTATTTTGCTGTTCTCCCATGCGTCTCTCATTTAGAGTCCCAATAGGATGCCTTCCCCTCTGTCCCAGTTTCCTGGTAAGTGAAGGCTTTCGTGGGACATGCCCCTTGGGCTAGTATGCAGATATAAGTGAGTATATACCATTTGATTCTTTCTGCTTCTGGGTTAACTCACTCATTATGATCATTTCTAGCTCAATCCATTTATCCACAAATTTCGGGAATTCCTTGTTTTTAATAGCTGAGTAGTATTCCATAGTGTATATGTACCACAGTTTCTTTATCCACTCTTCTACTGAGGGACACTTAGGCTGTTTCCATGTTCTGGCTATTATGAATAAGGCTGCTATGAACATGGTTGAGCAAATTTTCTTGTTGTGTGCTGGAGCATCTTCTGGGTATATTCCAAGGAGTGGAATAGCTGGGTCTTGAGGAAGCCCTATTCCCATTTTTCTGAGATAGCACCAGATAGATTTCCAAAGTGGCTGTACTAGTTTGCATTCCCACCAGCAATGAAGGAGTGTTCCTCTCTCCCCACATCCTCGCCAGCATGTGGTGTCGCTTGAATTTTGATCTTAGCCATTCTGATGGGTGTAAGATGGAATCTCAGAGTTGTTTTGATTTGCATTTCCCTGATGACTAAGGAGGTTGAGCATTTCTTTAAGTGTTTCTCAGCCATTTGATACTCCTCTGTTGAGAATTCTCTGTTTAGTTCCAAGCCCCATTTCTCAATTGGGTTATTCGGTTTGGTGGTGTTTAATTTCTTGAGTTCTTTATATATTTTGGATATTAGACCTTTGTCAGATGTAGGGTTGGTGAAGATTTTTCCCAGTCTGTAGGCTGTCGCTTTGTTCTCTTGACAGTGTCTCCTGCCTTACAGAAGCTTCTCAGCCTCATGAGGTCCCATTTATTAATGGTTGACATTAAGGCCTGGGCCGTTGGTGTTCTGTTCAGGAAGTTGTCTCCTGTGCCAATATGTTCCAGGCTCTTTCCCACTTTTTCTTCTAAGTGAGTTAGTGTCTCTGGTTTTATGTTGAGGTCTTTAATCCACTTGGATTTGAGTTTTGTGCAAGGTGACAAATATGGGTCCAGTTTCATTTTTTTACACATAGACCTCCAGTTAGACCAGCACCATTTGTTGAAGATGCTATCCTTTTTCCATTGAATGGATTTGGCTCCTTTGTCAAAATCAAGTGACCATATGTGTGTGGATTCATATCTGGGTCTTCGATTCGATTCCACTGATCAACCAGCCTGTTGCTGTGCCAGTACCATGCTGTTTTAATTACTATTGCTTTATAGTACAGTTTGAGATCAGGTATGGAGATTCCTCCGGAGCATCTTTTATTGTACAAGATTGTTTTAGCTATTCTGGGTTTGTTGTTTTTCCATATGAAGTTCAGAATTGAACTTTCAATGTCTTTAAAAAATTGTGTAGTTATTTTGATAGGGATTGCATTGAATCTGTAGATTGCTTTTGGTAGGATGGCCATTTTTACTATGTTAATTCTCCCGATCCATGAGCAAGGAAGATCACGCCATCTTCTCAGGTCATCTTCAATCTCTTTCTTCAGAGTTTTGAAATTTTTTTCATACAAGTCCTTCACTTGCTTAGTTAGGGTAACTCCTAGATATTTTATATTGCTTGTGGCTAATGTGAAGGGTGTGGTTTTCCTAATTTCTTCCTCTGTAAGCTTGTCATTTGTGTATAGGAAGGCTACAGACTTTTTTGAGTTAATTTTGTGTCCAGCCAATTTGCTGAAGGTGTTTATCAGCTTTAGGAGTTCTCTGGTGGAGTTTTGAGGGTCACTTATGTACACTATCATATCATCTGCAAAGAGGGATAATTTGACTTCCTCCTTTCCCATTTGGATACCCTTGATCTCCTTTTGTTGTCTTATTGCTCTGGCTAGAACTTCGAGTACTATATTGAAGAGATATGGAGAGAGTGGGCAGCCTTGCCTTGTTCCCGATTTTAGAGGAATTTCCTTGAGTATCTCACCATTTACTTTGATTTTGGCTATTGGCTTGCTGTATATAGCCTTTATTATGTTGAGGGAAAGTGCCTTGTATCCCCGATCTCTCTAAAACTTTAAACATGAATGGGTGTTGAATTTTATCAAATGCTTTCTCTGCATCCAAGGAGATGATCATGTGGTTTTTTATTTTCAGTTTGTTTATATGATGGATTACATTGATGGATTTCCGTATATTAAACCATCCCCGCATGCCTGGAATGAAGCCTACTTGGTCATGATGAATGATATCTTTGATGTGCTCCTGTATTCGTTTTGCAAGTATTTTATTTAGTATTTTTGCATCTATGTTCATAAGAGAAATTGGTCTGAAATTCTCTTTCTTTGTTGAGTCTTTGTGAGGTTTAGGTATCAGTGAGACTATGGCCTCATAGAATGAAGTTGGTAATTTTCCATCCATTTCTATCTTTTGGAGTAGCTTGAAGAGTATCGGTATTAGCTCGCCCTTAAAGGTCTGGTAGAATTCTGCACTGAAACCATTTGGCCCTGGGCTTTTTTTGGTTGGAAGACCATCGATGATTGCTTCTATTTCTGTAGGGGAAATGGGACTATTTAACTTGTTTATCTGTTCTTCACTCAACTTTGGCAAGTGACCTTGATCAAGAAAATCGTCCATTTCCCTTAGATTTTCAAATTTTGTGGCGTATATGCCTTCAAAGTAGGATCTTATGATTCTTTGAATTTCTTCAGTGTCTGTTGTTATGTCTCCCTTTTCATTTCTGATTTTGTTCATTTCAATACTGTCTCTCTGCCTTTTAGTTAGTTTGGCTAATGGTCTGTCTATCTTGTTGATTTTCTCAAAGACCAGCTTTTGGTTTTGTTGATTCTTTGGACTGTTTTCTTAGTTTCTAATTTGTTAATTTCAGCCCTGAGTTTGATAATTTCCAGGCATCTACTCCTCTTGGGTGTTTTCTGCTTCTTTTTTTTTCTAGGGCTTCCAGTTGTGTTGTTAAGATGCTTATGTGCGATGTTTCCAATTTCTTTTTAAAGGCACTTAGTGCTATGAATTTTCCTCTTAGCACTGCTTTCAATGTATCCCACAAATTTGGGTATGTTGTTTCATCATTTTCATTGAATTTCAGAAACTCCTTGATTTCTTTCTTTATTTCTTCCCTGACCCAGGTGTCATTTAGCAGAGAGTTGTTTAGTTTCCACAAACGTGTAGGCTTTTTGTTATTTCTGTTGTTGTTGAATTGCAGCCTAAGAGCATGGTGATCTGATAGGATACAAGGTATTATTTCAATCCTCTTGTATCTGTTGAGGCTTGCTTTGTGACCTACGATGTGATCAATTTTGGAGAAGGTTCCATGGGGTGCAGAGAAGAAGGTGTATTCTTTCTTGTTTGGGTGAAAGGTTCTATAGATATCTGTTAGATCCATTTGACCCATGGCATTGGTTAATGATGTTATTTCTCGGCTTAGTTTCTGTTTCAATGACTTATCCTTCAGTTAGAGTGGGGTGTTGAAGTCTCCCACTATTATTGTGTGGGGATCGATGTGTGGTTTAAGCTTTTTTAGGAGATCTTTTACATATGTGGGTGCCCTTGTATTGGGAGCATAGATTTTCAGAATTGTGATGTCATCTTGGTTGACTTTACCTTTGATGAGTATGAAGTGTCCTTCCTCATCCCTTTTGATTAATTTTGGTTGAAAGTCTATTTTGTTCGATACTAAAATGGCTACACCTGCTTGCTTCTTGTGACCATTTGCTTGGAATATTTTTTTCCAACCTTTTACCCTGAGGTAATGCCTTTCATTATGGGTGAGATGTGTTTCTTGGATGCAGAAGAATGTTGGGTCTTGTTTATGTACCCATTCGGTTAGTCTGTATCTTTTTATTGGAGAATTGAGGCCATTGATGTTGAGAGATATTAATGACCAGTGACTGTTAAGAGTCTTAATTTTGATGTTGTTTCCAGTCGAGCGCTTGTGTAGTTGTGTTTTTGCCATGGATAGTTATCTATTTCCTGGTAGTTTTGGTTGTAGCTTGACCCTTTGGGATGGAGTTTTCCTTCTAGTACCTTCTGTAAAGCTGGGTTTGTGGATAGGTACTGTTTGAATTTGTTTTTGTCATGGAATATTTTGTTTTCTCCATCAATGGTTATTGATAATTTTGCTGGGTAAAGTAGTCTGGCCTGGCATCTGTGTTCTCTTAGGGTTTGCAGGATCTCTGTCCAGGCCCTTCTGGCTTTTATGGTCTCTGCTGAGAAGTCAGGTGTAATTCTGATAGGTTTACCATTAAATGTTATTTGGCCCTTTTCCCTTGCAGCTTTTAATATTTTTTCTTTGTTCTGCATGTTTTGTGTTTTGATTATTATGTGGCGGGCAGTTTTTCTTTTCTGGTCAATTCTATTTGGTGTTCTGTAGGCCTCTTGTATGTTTATAGGCATCTCTTTCTTTAGATTGGGGAAATTTTCTTCTATGATTTTGTTGAGAATAGTTTCTGGGCCCTGGAGTCTGATGTCTTCTCTTTCTTCAATGCCTATTATCCGCAAATTTCTTCTTTCATGGTGTCCTTAATTTCTTGGATGTTTTGTGTCAGGAGTTTTCCAGATTTGGCATTTTCTTTAATGGTTGATTCAATATCTGTGATTGTATCTTCTAGCCCTGAGATTCGTTCTTCCATCTCTTGGATTCTGTTAGAAAAGCTCACCTCTGTGTTGCTCGCCTTCTTCTCTGAGGTCTCCCGTTCTCGTTTTTCTTCTGTCTGTGTGTTTATCATTGAATCCATTTTCATTTTCAGATCTTGAACGGATTTTTTGATTTCTTTCATCTGATTTTTTGTATATTCCTGAGTTTCTTCCATTGCCTCTTTATAGGTCTTCAGAGCTTGAAACCGTTTAGTTATTTCTTTCATCTGGTTGTTTGCATTTCCTGCAATTTTCCAGTTCCACTCTATGTGCTTCTTTTATGTCTCTCACCTGTTTGTCTGCGTCTTCCTGCATTTGATTACGAATTTATTTCTTTCCTCCATTATCATCCTCATTACTAAGGATTTGAGGTCATTTTCTTGTATTTCCGTTGTATTTGAGTTCTCTGGGTGGTTTTCTTTGGGATAGCTGGAAACTGGAGACGCCATGTTGTTTTGGGGTTTTTGCGTATGCTTTTTCGTTGTCCTTTAGACATCTTGCCGTCTTGTTTTTGTTGGGTAGCTTCCAGAGTTGAATGGAGGGTGTCTGACGATAGATTCACTTGTTTTCTTACG
This sequence comes from Acomys russatus, assembly GCF_903995435.1. Lineage (NCBI taxonomy): Eukaryota > Metazoa > Chordata > Mammalia > Rodentia > Muridae > Acomys > Acomys russatus. Next base: position 10,651 of record NW_026131815.1, on the reverse strand, counting down.
ATTTCCCTAGGCTTCGAGCTCAAAGCTTCACTGGTGTGGATGTTAGGAGGTTAGCCCTGTTGTTCTGGTCTCTCACAGCCAGTGATCCTCAGTCCCCCTCTTCTGTGGATCCTGCAATTGTTCTGGGTCTCTGAATGAGCGTTGGGTCAGGCCAAGGTATCCACAGCCTTCTGTGTTCCCTGCCAAGTCCAGCCAGGATCACTGGGACCGAACCACGGGCAGAACTCAGCTAGATTCTCAGGGCCAGAACCGTCTGCCAAGCTCAGCTAGGGATTTTGGGCCCAAAATGCACACAGGGACCAGCCAGAATTTTTGGGCTGGGACTACGCACCAAGCTCCACTAGGGCCTTTTGGCCCAAAGTGCGTGCTGTGGTCAGTTATTGACTCAGGGCCCGAACTGACCACCAATCTCAGCCAGGAATTCTGGATTCAAACTGTACACTGTGTCCAACCAGAGTCTTAGAGCTGGTGGAACCGAGAGCTCTGTCCAGCCTGTGCCACAGCAGGAGAACTGCGGCTGCTCTGAGTTAGCGCCAGTGGTGGAACAAGTGCTCCGCCCGCACTGTGTCCCCGCAGGGGAGCTGCCGCTGAGCTGAGGTGGTGCCTAGGATGGAACCGAGCAAGTCACCAAGCCTGCGCCACAGCAGGAGAACTGCGGCTGCTCTGAGTTAGCGCCAGTGGTGGGACAAGTGCTCCGCCCGCACTGTGTCACCGCAGGGGAGCTGCCGCTGAGCTGAGGTGGTGCCTAGGATGGAACCGAGCACGTCACCAAGCCTGCGCCACAGCAGGAGAACTGCGGCTGCTCTGAGTTAGCGCCTGTGGTGAAACCAAGTGCTCCGCCCAGACTGTGTCCCCGCAGGGGAGCTGCCGCTGAGCTGAGGTGGTGCCTAGGATGGAGCCGAGCACGTCACCAAGCCTGCGCCACAGCAGGAGAACTGCGGCTGCTCTGAGTTAGCTCCTGTGGTGAAACCAAGTGCTCCGCCCAGACTGTGTCAGCGCAGGGGAGCTGCCGCTGAGCTGAGGTAGTGCCTAGTGTGGAGCAGCGTGCTCAACTAAGCCTGCGCCACAGCAGGGGAGCTATGGCCACGCTGAGTTAGTGCCTCAGGCAGAATTGTTTGCTGGGCCGGGCCAATACCCGGGACTCTGGGGCCGAACTGTCCGCCGAGTCCAGTCTGGGTCCAAAGGCTCCACGCGACCCAAATCCTGCCCTGAGTTCCCTCTCCCGCAGCAATTCCCACCAGCCACCACACCAATCGCCTCCACCGGAAGGCTATGAGCTGCAAACCTCAGCCGCCGCTGCTGGTGCCGCTGGTGCTGCCGCCTCTGCCGCTGCCGCTCCGATCAGAGAAAAACCACGCTCCTCCCGTGTGCAGGGGCACGCAGGTCCTCCGCACCCTGGTCCCTCCGAACCGTGGAGCACTCCTGCTGCCGTGATGTTCGGACCTCGGTGTTCCTGGCTCAGAAATCTGTGCAATTCCCTGAATTGTTCACTGGAGCCTCCAAACGCGGTCCACACTGCTCGCCGCCATCTTGGATCCCCCGAGTTTTTTTTTCGAAACTCTTATCCCTAGTAGGCCAGGTGAGCTAGCCAGTCTGCAGAAGCCAACATGTTGCCTGTGCAGATGCTGGGCATCGAAGTGAAGAGGGTTCATAGTGTACCTGGCCTGGATGGTAAGCTGACTGCCTGGCATCTATAGAGCATTCTTCAATCCACAATTTCTTCTGGCTGCTTCTGTTAAGATTCACCACAAATCACAACACTGCCTTGGGTCCTGGCACACTAGGTACAATCAGCAATGTTGTATAAAACATTGATATGGTTCCTATGTCCTTGAAGTGTTCTGGGATATCACTCCTTTATGGCCAGATCAGGGTCCCCCAGCTCCAATATATATATAAATCAATTTATATATATATAGAGAGAGAGATAAAGAGAGAAGGGGGCAGAATAGGAGGGTAGTAAGAGACACTGAGAAGGGCAGGGAAGGGGTTCAATAAATAAAATGGACATTTAGCCAGGAAGGCTCTCTGTCTCGGAGAACCTTATCACAGCCCAGAGAAACTGAGTAGCCTGTGGGTGAATGTATGTGTGTGTGTGTGTGTCTGTGTGTGTGTGTGTGTGTGTGTGTGTGTGTTCTAGAAATGAGCTAAACCAACTCGGTTGTACAGGAGACTCCACTACCAAAACTATGGGGGACAAGAGTGGAATTGTGCACAAACAAGTGCAGGCAAACAGGAGCTGTTTTCCACATAAACCCAGATGCAGCCCCTGCTGCAGGTCCTGTGTACAAAGATGCAGTCACTCTGGCTAACATGGCCATCTAGAGAGGACTTGGAGGCTGTGCTTGCACAGTCCTGCTAGCCAAGCCATGTGGCAATCGGTATTGACCTTGAGTCACCAGGACCATGCTTCCTCCCACAGGTCTCCTGACCGAAGAAGGGCTTAGGAGAACTGCATCCTCCCTGTCCATCCAAGAACAGAGTACCTCACTATCAGGACCCATACTGCCACCTGCAGACACGGAGGGGAAGTGCACCAGAGAGCATTAAAATAATTCAACTTGATGAGAGCAATGCACTGGAGATGGAAGTTACAGGAGGTGATGGACACACTACCTCAGCCCTTGCAAAATCAAAAAGAGCAACAGACTGTTACAAGACTCTAGCATGGCCATCAAGCCTTTAGTCCTAGACAGGCTTGAGATGCTTCTCTGGGCAGGCTGCAGGATTTCCCGAAGGGAAACGGGTGTGAGCGTGGGTGCCTGCATGTATACATGGAGGGACCATAGGGGTTTTGAGAGGTGGGTATATGGGAGGATGAGGTAGGATGGGGTGAAGAGGGGAGATGCAAGTAAGTAGGCAGGCACAGGCCACGAGGACTCCTGGGATACACTGCACCTCCCTGACACAAACATACCACTTAGGGCTCATGGCAACCCCTGAAGGGCTTGTGGGCTTGAGAATGATTGAGAGTATCTGTTCCTGTAGGCTACCTTCAGGGAACTCAACAGTAACTCTCAGGCCAATCTAGACCATAGAGAAAGAGTCTTAGAAACACACCATCAGCATAACCATTCCCCCTGGTAGACCTAGCAGCTCTGTGAGTAACCTCGCCCACTCTGGTGACCACTATAGCCTTCAGGCTTCTTCTGGGTGTGCTGACACTTGGGACACTGGGGACAACAAAGATTTCCAATTAAAGGCACAGTGGAACTTTGACAGATGACATGAGTCAGAGGGCTACCTGCCTCAGGGGCCACTGAGCCCAGCACTGGCTTCCCAGCTGGCAGTAGAAGGCTAATGAGTGGATGCTGGTCAAAGGGCAGGCTGCTTTGTGCGCACTGGTGAGGGCTACCATTTCCCAGGCCTTCATGCCTGTGGATCCAGGGGTGTTCCTTCCTGTACAATGCCATCTGTACTTTGGGGGGGAGGATTAACATCAACAGATGCCCTGTGAGGGCCGCAGACATCTCCCATCCTGCTGCAGAGCCAGATCAAACATGTGAAAAGAAGTGTTCCATCCCAATCTGCTCACTTGCCTAACAGGCCCTGGTTTGAGCCCCCAACCTAACCACCTACTAGGCAGCGCAAGGCAACAAGGCAACCAGGCAACCATTCTGAGCTTTCTGGAAGTCTGTCACAATCTCTCTTCTCTGCACAGGCCTCCAACACTCACACAACCCCAGACAACCTTACCTATTGGGCACTGCTCAGGACATGCCACACTTTTTCCTTCCTTTAGAGTTCCCAAGAAATTCTCAGACATGGATCTTTCTTTCTTTGTCCTCCCAAGACACCCATCTATCTGCGTATGGCCAGGGATAAGCACAGATAAAACTTACAGCTTTCTCAGGAGATTCACGTGGACCAAAGGACATCTAGAGGGGAAGCAGAAGGAGCAGTTTTCACTTGTCCCACCAGGAGGCTCCCAGCATATTCCCACTCCTGAACTCTTCTGTCACATCTCCAATTTTTCCTAGAGGTTTTACCTATTTTATGTGTGAAACCCCTATTTCCATGTGCAGCTGCTTGCTGGAAGAGGGCATCAGATTCCAGTATATATGGCTGTCAGCCATTTAGTGTTTGCTGTGAAATTGAACACAGGACATGTGGAAGAGCAGAGTTTCTTAGCCACTGGGTCATCTCTCCAGTCCATTAACAAAAGTCCCAGGCTCCAAATAACTATCTCAGGCACTATCATCCTTTCTCTTTAGGGCCCAGACCCATGGCACAGACAACTATTTCTCCCTAGAGAAAATGGGTACGGTCTACAGGCTACATAAAATAAATTCAAAAAGACATACACAAATTATCTACACATTCTCACACACCCTCTCTCAAATTACTCAGACACAGAAGTATGTGCAGTAACATCCATTGAGTAGAATTATGAACTGTTATCAGTCTACTGTTGTGATTTACTTAAATTTGTTACAAACATTTGTAAAGAGACACACTCTCCCACTCTCACTCTCTCACAAACTCACACTCACCAACACATAGACATTTATAGTGTTGGCTTTTCCATTTCCTGCAATATGTTAAAAATTATGTTTAAATCTATAGGGTTCTACCTGTGTTTCCTATTATTTGGGTCTCATTCTATCTCACTAGTGTAATAAATTATGTTATTTGGAATCCCAGGTTGAGTTTGCAGAAGTTCGACCTCGCACCTGGGAAATGCTATATGAAACAGTTCAGATCTCGGCATCATCTCAGTTGAGTACAAGCACAAACATAAATGCAAATACAAGCAAGAGCACAAGGACAAGTATTTCTTGTATGGATTTTACACCGCTGATCTCAAGTAGGTACAATGAGCCTTTTAGAAGTGGAAGGTTTAAATCCCATGATTTTCAAAGTGGTCAGGAGTTTTAACATAGCATTCTGTTTGTGAAATTCCAGGTGTCATGTCCAAATTTATACAATTTCTTTAGATAATTAGATGTGAGGATTCAGAGAAATATACGTAACTGTGGTCTCACAGATTCAAGCAATCACTTATGATACACATTAGAAATCTGAGTTAGAAATGTTTAGACTCCGCCCTTTTCAGTGAATATGTATTCTTTATTTGCTTTTGATTTTAATACTACAAAAATTTTGAAAAATATGTCTTGGAAAAAATCATTTTATTGTTTATGTCCATGCAGTGTATCCCACTGCAACAAAATATATTCCTGATATATTAGTTGAGGTTTGAAGTAGATTCTTTACGTACAATTCACCATTTCTTAGAAGTCAGAGCAGGCTGTTTATCTCTACACATTAATGATGGGATGAAAGAATTTTAATCATGTGCATTGCCAGTAACATGTTATTGAAATAACAGTTTAGTTTGTTATTACTCCAAAATATAGCTTCCCTTTTTATGTGTTTGTATCACAAAGTCCTAATTATACAACTGGATAAGAACTGCGACACCTGAATCACAGATCTTATTGCAGAAGACATATATGGTAATATTTTTCACTTACTATGATTAATCTTTTTTTTTCCTCATTTTCAAAGGAAGTTTTAATTTTACACAGTTTTAGTAGCAAAACTTACATTTTTTCTGTAAGTTTCAGATCTCCATTGTAAACTGTCACTAGCAAAAGCACAGACGTATGTTCCTGTGTATTTCTGTATGTGTGTGTGTGTTTGTGCTTAAATATGAAATAAAAATAAAGTGTCCTCTTATAAAAAAAAATGTCACATTTTAATGTCTTAATAACAATGAGTGCTTTCTTCTGCAGATTCTGAACAGGATTCAATGATGGATTCAATTAATATGGAAATAAAAGTACCTCCGGAGGTCTTTTCAAATGATATCCAGGAAAAAGGTCGCTAACCCACAACAAGAAGGCAAGTCTAAGGCTGAGAATAAACCATTGGAAGAGGCAAAGGACTCTGATTCTAAAGAAGATTTTATTGATGAAAATGCTCAGAAAAGTAACAACCTCTAGAAAATCAATTTTAAAAAAGCATAGTTGAAACCCAGTACAAAAGTTTACACCTCTCATTTTCCATCAACAAAATTCTAGGGGATAACAAAAAATATTTATTTAAAACTCACAAAATAAATACACGGGAAAAGAGATACCTAATAGACTTTGAGAAAAATGAAAACGGTTTTGGTGTTACATTTTGAAATCACATATTTGATCATTTATTATTTTGTAAAACATTTAGTAGCATAAAAAAATGATTATGCTATATAATAATATTAAAGCAAGATATATTCTTCTTGTCATATAACCAAAAGAATACCTGGCTATACCAAATTATGTATAAGAATCTTCTTAGTATATCTATGTTCAGTATTAGAAAACAGGAAAAGAAGAAAATATCTGTAAGTAGAATAAGTGGTATTTGACTTCTTCAAAAAATTAAATTGCATACAAAGGTTTAAGCATTATTTCCAAATTTTACAGAACATTTTCTTCAAAATATTCTCCATAATGTTGATGAGAAATTTCCCCAACATATATATGTTTAGTACAATATTAATTGACATTCTACAATATCAGCCAATAGTTTTAAATGTTTATAAGGAATCAAAACAAAACAAAAAAGTAAATAAAATAGAAAAGAAGCAACAAAATCCCTAAGAACAAATCTGGCAATATGGAGTTTACAGTAATGTATAAAGTAGAGGTGATTAAGAAACTGTAGTAGGTGCTATATGTATATGTTCTTAGTACTACACATGTGAAAGCATAGAGAGCGGAAGTCATCTCCAGTTACACAGCAATTAGGCTACTTAGAGACACAGGGCATTATGTTGGCGGAATTTTGTACAGGTAGGATGGACTGTGTAGAATATTATTAATAGAAAATTATGTTAACAATAGCCTAAGTGTCCCTCAGTAGAAGAATGGACTAAGAAACTGTGGCACATTTACAGTATGGAATACTATTCAGCTATTAAAAACAAGGAATCCCCGAATTTTGTGAAAAATGGATTGATCTAGAAATTATCAAAATGAGTGAGTTCACCCAGAATCAAAAAGAGACAAACGGTATATACTCACTTATCTCAAAACACTAGTCCAGGGGATACGTACCATGAAAATCTTTACTTACCAAGAAAGTGGGTCAGAGGAGAGGACATCCTATTGAGACTTTAGGCGAGAGTAGCACGGAAGAATGGGGAAATAGTAGGACACACAGGGTCCTGAAAACATACAAGAAGAACTGTATGACAGGCAGATCTGGATCTTGGTGTCCTCCTCAAACTAAGGCACCAGCCAAGGAGAATATAGGCAGTAAGCTTCGAACACCTACCAAGACCTAGCCGACGAACAGGATATTCTCCACCATTGAGTGGAGAGTGAGATCTGACTCTCACATGAACTCTAGTGCCCATTTTCTGACCTCGTCTTCTGGATGGGGAGACCTGGTGGCACTCAGAGGAAGGATAGCAAGATACCAAGAAGAGACTTGATATTCTAAGAGCATATATAGGGGAAGGAGGTCTCCCTCAGTCACAGACAGAGGGGAGGGGAGAAGGGGAGAAGTGGGAGGGAGGGAAGAGTGGGAAGAGAGAGAGGAAGGGCTAACAATCGAGATGTAATATGAATAAATTAATAAAATTAATTTAGAAAAATTAAATCCGCTCCATTAATTAGAATTATGTAAAAAAAAGAAAATTATTTTAACATTAAAAGTACTGATGATTCTGTGTCCTGCATTTCATTTAATTTCTCCCTATATTTTATAATTTTATTTCTCTTATATTTTTGAATGGAAAAAATGTTTATTCATGGCCTTTTAGAACACTTTGTGGCCTATCCAATCTAGTCTTATTTTTTTTTTCACTTAAATGTGTGTGTACCCGCTGTTCATATGTAGTAGATAAACAGTACAGTCTTTTTGTGGGTCCCCCAATGTGGGTAACAGGGACTAACTCTGACATGGACTCTGGCCTCCCAATGTTAATCAGTTCACCCCCTGCCAGGAGGGCCTTTCCAGGCCCCATAGGAGGAGGTTACAGTTAGTACAGATGATGCTTGATATGCTGAGGTCAGATGGTATGGGAGGAGGGTTCTACTTTCTGAGGACTAGAGGTGGAAGAAAAGGGGAGGAGGGGGGAGGATGAGATCAGGAGGTGAGGATGGAGGGGCTACAATCATCATGTCAAGAATTCATACTGTAGGACAAGCAGATAATTTATACTGCTAATCCCATTACATGAGAATATCTCAGAGACTGCCTGAGACATGAATGTGTATGCATAGACAATGCTTCTTCTTGGTCATAGAATCCCTGTGATTTAGGATTAGATGCAATTCTTCAGATAGCATGAATGAAAATTTGCAGATATCTTACTTCTCTCATACAAAGAGCAGAGAACAAACTTTAATTGTTCTGTGCATTCTGCACACTTCATACGTTTATAATTTTAGGACTGTAAAATACATGTGAAAAATTATATATTTCAGAACAAAAGAACTGCACACCATTGCTAGATCCTACCTTACAGGATTTATTTTTCTCAGCAAGCTGCATGCAGACATCTTGCATCCTTCATGTTGCAGCCCCATCCACTTCAGTTGTTCAAACTCATCAGAACTGGACCAGTCCCAGGACAGCTTTAAAGAAATCTTCTGATCCCAATTGATTTATAATTTATGACTGTCCTAAACATGACTTCTATTAAGCCTGAAATTTCTTAGCATTTAGAAAGTGGACTGCAAATGCTAATCCTTACTTGGTAAACCATTTTACACAGTTGTATTTTGGTGCCCTAAATGAGCAAGAAGAAACCTTAAGAGCACAGTGCCCCATTTCCCGTAAGGGGGATTTAGTAGAATTATTTTTTACTGTCTTAGGTTATAGATGTTTATTTTCTTTGGTAGTTGGTTATGAGTTATTATTGGTCTCATCCAGAAACAAAACAAGGTTGGACTCAGGTGTAAACATCTTTTTTTTTTTTAACTTTCTTAGGTATGGAGAAAAGCGTTGAAAAGAATAAAGGAGGAACATAGAAACATATAGGGATTATAAGTAAAAATCTAGATTATTGAATCTCCTACTAAACCTAAAGCCTCACCTGTTACTCAAATAATTATTTTTAACTAATTGGTATAGATTTTTGTGTGTTGATAGAAAATATGTTTAATTTAGATACATTGGTATAGAATCCAAATTTTAGATTATTTTTCACACTCATACACATTATATATACACACACACACTGTATGAGGCATTGTACTCATACAACTCAACTACAATACAAGGTTTAATAACAATACTTCACAAGTGCTATATCAGGAACCTTAGGATAATTAATAGAAGCTAATTATTAGTAGGTCAAATTATGGTCATATCAATTAACACGAGCATATATATTCTAGGTTTTAGAGAAGCATGTGGTTCTACAGTTAGATAAGGTAAAATACAAAAGGTCTTCTAAAACATCAGAGAACTGTAGAATATGGCATTTAGAAGATGCTGTTATTATTTTAAAGATTATTTTACGTTAATACATATAAACTCCTGAAAATGCCGAGACTACCTCAACGAAGATAATGAGTATAAAATACCCCTATAGGAAAGAAAAAGAAGCAAATTTTTCCAAGAGGAGTACATGACAGTAAATAACCAAACTCAGATGGAAATAAATTAAATAAAACTGAAGAGAACAATGAAAATAATCAAGAAAACCAAGAATTGATTCTTTGTGAAAATCAACAAAATAGACAAACCTTTAGCCAAAGTAATTAAAAGGCAGAGAAAAAACATAGATATTAACAAAATTAGAAAAAGAAAATGGGGACATAACAAAAGAAACAGAGGAAATCCAAAAAATCTTTTAGGACTTATTCAAAAAATGTAGTCATCCAACTAATTCCTGGTTCAACCTGAGACACAGCATATGGCAGCCAACATCTGACACTATTAGCCACATTCTCCTATGCTCAGACAGGAGTCTAGTATTGTTGTCGTCTTAGATGTTCCCTCTAGCAACAGGTTGAAACAGATGCTGAGACTCACAGCCAAGCATTGGGCAAAGGTAGGAAGTCTTTTGGAAAAGTGGTTGAAAGGATAAAAGAAATTGAAAGTAAGAGGTGCTCAACAAAAATACCAATTAGAACCCATTAAACAGGACCCAGGGGCTTATGGATCCTGAAGCACAAACTAGGGACCATGCATGGATTGAATTTTGTACATACACAGATGCAGCCTATGGACAGAGCAGGGTTTATGTGCATCCCCTAATGAGGGGTGCAGGGGTGTCTCTGACATAAACTCTTGCCTGCTTTTTATCACTCTTCATTATCAGGGCCACTTCATGAGGCTACAGTGAAAAAAACCCACACTCAATCCTGATATGACTTGCTCAGCTGGGTAAGAGCGGGACTCCCATTTTCTGAAGAATGGCATCCTTCCATGAGGGAGAATGGCAGAGAAAAGAGAGAGGGAGAGAGGGTGGGACCAGAAGGAGAAAAGAGAGGGGTCTATGACTGGGATGTAAATTGCATATATACATTAAGTAATTAAAACAAAAAAGAATAACAAATCATGTATTCCACAAAGTTGAAAAGGATATGCAAAATGAATAATTTATTTGTCTATATCACTCTGTTAAAAGGAAAATAAAGATCAAGTAAATAGTCTAACTAGACCTATATCTCTTAAGGAAAAAAAAGTAGCAATTAAAATA
>NW_026131814.1:0-71561 GCF_903995435.1 Acomys russatus | reverse complement strand
TCTCTACTTATATTTTCCTTGCAGGATGCCATAGTTTGAGCAGAATCCCAGGCCCCATATCTTCCTGTCAAAATGTTCTTGTAGTTTTCCAGGAACATCTTGATCCCTCTATTTTCCCATTCTCCCATTCTTCTCTCACCTAAAATCCCAATATGATGTCCTCTTCTCTGACCCACTTTCCTGTTAAGTTAAGTCTTTCATAGGACAATACTCTTGCAATAGTGTCTCGATATAAGCGAGTATATACCATTTATCTCTTTTTGCATCTGGGTCAATGCATTCATTATGATAATTTCTGGATCAATCCATAAGTCCACAAATTTCAGGAACACATTGTTTTTTAAATTTTGTTTAAATTTTATTTTATTAATTTATTCATATTACATCTCAATTGTTATCTCCTTCCTTGTATTCTCCCATTCCTGTATTCCTCCCATTTTCCTTTTACTCCCCAAACATATGACACTGACTGTGGAGGACTCCCTCCCCCGTATATGCACATAGAGTATAGAGTCTCTTCTAGTAGCCTGCTATCCTTCTTCTGAGTGCCACCAGGTCTCACCATTCAGGAATGTGTTCAAATATGAGGCACCCGAGTACATTTGAAAGTCAAACTCCACACTTCACTCAAAGGTAGAAGTCTGTCCATTGGTTATAACTAGGTAGGGGTTTGAAGTTTATGGCCTGTATTGTCCTTGGCTGGTGCCATAGTTTGAGTGGGACACCAGGGCCCAAATCTGCATATCATAATGCTTTCCTTGTAAGTTACTAGGATCCTCTGGATCCTTCAAATTTACCATTCTCCCATGCTTCTCTCATCTAGAGTCTAAATAGGATGTCCTGCCCTCTGTCCCAGTTTCCTGGTTAGGGAAGATATTCAAGAGACATGCCCCTTGGCCTAGGGGCAGATATAAGGGAGTAAATACCATTTAACTCTTTCTGCTTCAGGGTTATCTCACTCATTATGATGACTTCTAGTTTAATCCTTTTGTCCTCAAATTGCTGGCATTTCTTGTTTTTAAAGCTGAGTAGTATTCCATAGTGTAAATGTACCACAGTTTCTTTATCCATTTTTCTACTGAGGGATGCGTAGACTGATTTCATTTTCTGGCTATTATGAATAAGGCTGCTATGTACATGGTTGAGCAAATTTTCTTGATGTGGTCAGGATCATCTTCTGGGTATATTACAAAGAATGGAATAGCTGGGTCTAGCAGAGGACCTATTCCCAGTTTTCTGATACTGCACCAGATAGATTTCCAAAGTGGCTTTACTATTTACATTTCCAGCAGCAATGGAAGAGTGTTCTGCTCTCTCCACCTCCTTGCTAGACATAATTAAGGGGAAGTAGTATCTTTTAAAAATATTTACTCTTCATGTCTCTAGACCTTATATGTATATCTGTATATGAGTAAAACTTGTATGCCTTGGACTCATAGAGATAAGAAAAGTTTGACATCGAATTGAATCCTTGTATTGGAGGCAGCAGCAATATGTTCTCCTATATTGTGTGCCTGCTGCAGGCTGTTATATTTTTCAATACAGTATAGCGAGAACTTTCCCTTTTAGTATGATGCTCTATTTCCAGCATTCTGATGGTAGAGGAAGGATTATCTGTGCGTTCAAGACAAGCCTGATTTACACAGCAAAATGCAGTTCAGATCGACAGGGTTAAATAGAGTGGCTTTGTCTCAAACATAACTTGATGGAACTATTATTTGTCCACTTTCTTTGTTCTTTCTTTCTTTTTTGGGAGTAGTGTTCCTGGCATTCAAGCCAAGGCCTTTGAAAATCTATCCAAGCATTTTACAACTGAAATACATTTTTTTACCTTTAGGGAAAACACAGAAAATTAGGGGCAAAATCCTTTCTTTCCTACACTAAACTTACACTTGGGCAAACAACTGAAAATTTATGACAGCGTATGAATCATTTAACTTGATAGGAGAAAATATGAACAAAAATTTAGTAATTGGAATGAAAGCATTAGTGAAGAAGAATTAAAATACGTATAGCATCTTCCAAGATAAAGACTGAAAAATACACTAACAAAGAGGACCTGAGCCACAGTTAGACTACCTATGCAAGCAGGGGGCAAGCTTAATATACATAAGGGTGCAGAAAATGATTCAACAACTCAATGTGTTCTTTTCATAAAGCTAGAAGATTGAGAAAAAAGTGGAGAAATGAAAAATAATTATAGGAACATTTTAAGTTTTTAATGCTGAGAATTGTGTCCAGAGACACACTTGTCTTAAACTGAACCACACCACCAGATCTTAGGAGTAAGAGTTTTTTCTCTAATAATTTTTTGTTATAATTTAACTTGATCACAGTATTATATATAAAACTTTAGAGGGTGAATTAATTACATTACTATTGATTTAATATCATGCAGTGTTTCTGATGCATATACATGTTCCCATGTATCCTTAGGCAATAATCAAACAAATACGTAAAATAAAAAATTATACACATCATAGATTTTCATAATAGTGATAACATAATAAGAAAACTAACAATTGTAAGACCCCTTTGAGTGACTTAATCAAATAATGAAACATTATTTTAATTTTAAAATGTAATACATTTATTTTTACATACATTTACATTATTACAAATACATACAATAAACTACATATATCAAGAAGAACCATGAAAGGATCAGGAATTATATAAATGTCACATTCAAAATGTTTTCTGTATTTGTATTTGAGACATTGATTAAAATATTTTCCTGTATTCTTGAGTGTACAATAGTGATTTAAAATCTATTGTCTATCATATCTCATCACTATCTACATATAACTCTCTAGATTTAAAATCATCTTAACCCCTAAACAACACAGATATTTGTAGAATTATACTATCTGGTCTTCAACCACATAAAATACTAGAGAAGGAATAAAAATTATTTATACATTAGTAGACCAGAAATGCAGCCTCAAAAAAATGAAAATGACAGTTTGCAACCTGAGCAGTTGCTGAAAACTCTCTTGTTCTCTTATGCTACCCTGAACAGCTGCAAATCCGTTTAAACTAGAGAGCATGAAAAGGAAGCCCTAGGCCCAAGTTTTCCTTCTCCACCCTCAACAAAGTAGCCATTAGCTGCAAGAAAGAAATCAGATGGCTCTGTGCCCTCTCATGTGTTTCTCCACTCCAGAAACAATGTCAATAAAGTGTCTTCAATCTGACAGCAACTTACTATAACCCAGTGAAACATGGTGTGGTAGAATCTGTATGAAATTGTTTACCTTTTCAGCATGAAGCCAAGTTCAATTCAGCAACCAAGGAGAGCTGAGGAGTTACATCTCACTGTGACTCATGGAGGTGAAAAATGAAATACACCGCAGCATCCAGACATGTCCACTTTAAACTCTATACCTGCTCATTTCAATATAGAAGGGATTATGCTTCAATATTTTTAATAGAATAGTATATACACACAGATTTAGAGATGCTTATCCATTATCTTCCTGTGGATTTAAACATATATCAAGATTCTTAGTCCCAAATGCATTTTACAATAAATTAGAAAGAGCATTATTAAGACTATCATCTTCCAAGAATTGTGTAGGCATTTTGATAAGAAGTTTCTTGAGTCCATATATTTATTGTGGTAAGATGGTCACTTTACTTGTTAATTCTCCTAATCCACAAACAAGGGAGAATATTCCCTTTTCTCATGTCATCTTCAATCACTTTCTTCAGAATTTTGAAAATGTTTTCAAAAAAATCATTCACATGTTTTCTTAGAGTAACTCCTAGATATCTTTTATTTTGTGGCTAAAGTGAAGGGTGTAGTTTTCCTAATTTTTTCCTCTGCATGATTGTCATTTATACATGAGGACACTACTGAATTTTGTGAGGAAATTTGGTATCCAGCCAATTTTCTGAAAGTGTTTATCAGCTGTAGTAGTTCTCTCGTGGAATTTTTGCTGTCACTTATGTACACTATCATATCATCTGCAAATAGGAATAATTAGATTTCTTCCTTTCCCATGTGGATCCCCTTGATCTCTATTTATTACTTAGTTGTTCAGGCTAGAACTTACGAGGAAAGAGGCCTAGAAGGGAAGACATACTATTAGGATTCTGGCTGACAGAAGCATGGTAAAATGGGGGAAAGAGAAGGATCCAGTGGGTCCTAGAAACCTCCAAGTAGAACATTATGATAGGTGGATCTGGGCCCAGGGGTCCTGCTCAAACAGTGGAATGAGCCAAGTACTAGGTGTGCAGTAAACTTTGACCCATACTCACATCTGGCCAATGCACAGGACATTCTCGACAATTGAGTGGAGATTGGGGCTGACATTCATATGAACTCTATTGCTGCATAATTGACTCCACGTCCCATGGATGGGGAGGCCTGTTGGCACTTAGAGGAAGGAAAGCAGCCTGCGAAGAAGAGACTTGATACCCTATGAGCATATACAACTGAGAGGTGGTATGCTTTTGTCACAGTCATAGGAGATGGGATGAGGGGAGAAATTGGAATTGAGGGAGGGAGGGACGGGAGGAAACAAGGGAGGGAATAACTAGAGATATAATATGAATAAATTAGTAAAGAATTTTAAAATAAAAGTCTATCAGTTCTGGTCTTCTCTTTTCCTCCCAATAATTTCATGGCACAGTAGCAGCTATTCATTGAGGAAATTTTTGAAGTGTACCTTGAAGATATTGAGGGGACATATTGAAGCCTGAGTGTAATGTTCACCCTGACTGAGCTGGAGACAGGTTCCCTGTATATATTTGTCCCACCTACTGTGTTCTTAAGCCATCTGAAGTGTTGTTCCTGAGCCCCTGATGAACTTCCCAGGAGCCCTTCAGTCCCCCTACCTGCTGGGATTATAGCACTGTCTAAGACAGTCTGTGCGCTTTGTACACCCCACTAACAAACATCCACTCAGGCTCCCTGGTACTTGACTTCCCCTCTCTTGACTGATGAAGGATTAATATATGTGGCTTGGATCCTCAAATTTTCATCTACCTCTTTTCTTTGTATTTCCCTCCTTAAAAACTTTTCATCCTTTTCTTTAAATGTTTTCAATTTTTGGTGCAAATTCCTGTTTTTCTAAAATTTTAACTCCCAATTCTTTTTCTCCTTTTTCATCCTGTTTTCCAGTTCTTTCCCATATTCTTCTTTTTTTTCTTAATTTTCCCATTTTCTTCTTCATCTTCTTTTTCATTATTTCCTGCAATTTTTTCTACTATTGTTTTTCTTTTTCTTTTCTTAATATTTTTATTTTCTTTCTGTTTCATGTGTTTCTTCAACTTTCATTCTTTTTCTTCTTCTCTACATCTCCTTGTGTTTTTTTCTCCTTTTTCTTCTATTTTCATTCTTTTACTCAATTTTTTTCTCCTTTTAGCAGGTTGTTTCTAAATCTTCCTCACGATTTTCTTCACCTTTTTATTCTTTTTCTTTATCCTTTCTCCTTTCTCTCCTTCTTAGATTTTTTTCTTCTGTGCTATCTTATTCTTCCTTTTCCTCATTTTTTAATTTCTTCTTTTTCTCGATTCTATTTTCAACGTTTATCTTCTTTTCCTTTCATTTCTTATTTTTTCCTCCTATATTCTCAATCTATATTTTCCTCAGTTAATTTTTATATTTCCTTTGCCTTTTTATCCTTTCTTCTTTGTCCTATGTTTGTATCCTAATTCTCCATAATTTTCTCTCCTTTCTCTTATTTTTCATGCCTTTCTATGTTTTTTCATAGTTTTTCACAACCTTTTTTCTAAACTTCTACTCCCTATTTTTTTTATTATTATTCATAGTTTTGTTCTGTTTCTGCTTTTTCTTCAACTTTTTTTTCTGTTTCTCTCCTTCTTGTCCATTTTGTTTTGCACATTTCTTTTTTTCTCATCCTTTTTTCTAGTTTTTCCTCTTGTTCTGATATTTTATCGGCATTTTCTTGTTATTATTTTTCCTTTTTAGAACTTTTCACTTTTTTGTCTTCCATTTAAATTTTGATTTTTTTCTTTTTCAAGTTTTTTCAACTTTTTCTCCTTTTCTTCTTTTCCTTAATTTCATTTCCACTCTCTTTTTAAATTATTTTATTAATTTATTTTTTTACATCTCAATGTTTATCCCATCTCTTGTATCCCTCCATTCTTCCCTCCCTCCCATTTTCCCCTTATTCCCCTCCCCTATGACTGTTCCTGAGGGGGATTACCTCCCCCTGTATATGCTCATAGGGTATCAAGTCTCTTCTTGGCAACCTGCTGTTCTTCCTCTGAGTGCCACTGGGTTACCCCCTCAAGGGGACATGGTCAAATGTGAGGCAACAGACTATGTGAGAAAGTCATATCCCACTCTCCACTCAACTGTGTAGAATGTTCTGACCATTGGCTAGATCTGGGTAGGGGTTTAAAGTTTACCGCTTGTATTGTCCTTGGCTGGTGCCTTAGTTTGTGTGGGACCCCTGGGCCCAAATCTGCCTATCATAATGTTCTACTTGTAGGTTTCTAGGACCCTCTGGATCCTTCTAGTTTGCCATTCTCCCATGCTTCTCTCATCTAGAGTCCCAATAGGATGTCCTCCCCTCTGTCCCAATTACCTGGTAAGTGAAGGCTTTCATGGGACATGACCCTTGGGCTAGTATGCAGATATAAGTGAATATATATATAATTTGAGTCTTTCTGATTCTGGGTTAACTCACTCATTATGATCATTTCTAGCTCAATCCATTTCCACTCTCATCGTCTTTTTCTTCCTTTCCTGCAACATTTTTCTTTTTTAGCCATTTCTTCTTTATTTTCTTAATTATTCTCCATTATTGTTTTGTTCAAATTTT
The DNA here is from genome assembly GCF_903995435.1 of Acomys russatus. NCBI lineage: Eukaryota > Metazoa > Chordata > Mammalia > Rodentia > Muridae > Acomys > Acomys russatus. Next base: position 64,767 of record NW_026131814.1, on the reverse strand, counting down.
CATCATATTCTTCATTAATTTTACACTTTTTTGCCTGGATTTTTGATTTATTCAACCCAGGAAAGGGTAACAAAAAATGATGGATAAATAGATGGAAAAGAGGCACAGGATAGCTACATGATAGATAAATGGATTGATGACAATCACAGATTAACAAGTGTCAAGGGTAGAGAATTGAAGAAAAACACAGACATGCTAGATGATAGAATCTGTATATGGTTGATAGACAGTGGCTCAGCAAATAAATTATGATAAAAAATAGAAAAAATATATATTAAAGCAGCAAAATAGAAGGGCAGTAGAAGAGAAAATCAGGTTAGGTATGTGATACCGATACATGAATGGATAACAGGCACACAATATCTATGGGAAAGAAGCAAGATACAAAGAAAATAACCAACAGATATGTAAAGGAAAGATGAAAATTTGATGTAAGTTAGATACATAAGAGAGAGTTGGATGCAAGATAAATGGTAGATAAAGATAAATGATACCTGGATGGTTGTCATTTACAGGATAGCTTAAAGAATAGATAGAAGAAAGGAATGGGATGGTGAGAGGATTGAGATACATGGATAGAGACATATAGTATCGCAAGATGATAAATAATTAAGGAATATTATAAAGACACATTATATGTAGAGGAAATACGCTATAAATAGACATGAAGTATAGAGAGGATAGAAGATGGATTGATGATTATGATAGATGGCACAAGGTTACAGAATAGCTATATAATAAATGATTATATCTTTAATACAAGATAGAATCCAAATATCTGCAGTATAGATTTAACAGCGGTAAGATAGAAATATGGTAACTAGAGGCATGATGCATGTCCACACTTACTATAGGTGCAAAGTATACATAGGTACATTGAAATAAGACTGCTTCAGGATGCATGGTACATACATTCAGTATAAACAGTTTATGAGTAGAGGAAAAAATTGAGAAATTTCTAAGATAGACACAGGGTAGCTTGATAGCAGGAGAGAGACAGAGGGATGACAGATACAGCATCACTACAACATAAACAGAAGGTAAATGGAATATAATAGATGAAATGTAGACATAGAAGGTGCAGAATTTTGATGATACATGAAATAATAGATCTGAGAGAGACTCAATCGTAGATAAGTGTAAATTAGACTCAGGATAGCAGGTGTATATATGATACTTAGAAAGTAAACCCAGGAATGAGGACAGCCATATCTACAAAGTGAGTCTAGGATTGCCAAGGTTACACAGAGAAACCCTGTCTCAAACACACACACACACACACACACACACACACACACACACACACACACACAAAGAAAGAAAGTAATCACTGGATACGCAGACAATAGCTTGTGGATAGATGATAAAGACTGAAAGGTAAGTTTAGGTTAGTTGTGGATAAGATAGACTATTGATAGAAAACAAATTAATACATGTTTGATGGGTGTTAGATAGTAGATATTTTATAGCTAAATTATAGGTATATGCATGATTTATATACAGATAGTTGATAGACAATACAGGAAGAATGCATGTAGACACATGATAGAGTTTAGAAAGGCTTGAGAGCAAATAGACAATTAGATAATAGAAGATAGAAAATTTAAGCTAGTGATAGAGTAGATGATAGACTATAGATAATGACATATAGAAAATAAATGATTGACATGATGGAAAGATGCTAAGCAGATAGTAGAGAGAACTTCTAGCTCAATGACAAGAAGTTAACAGTCACATGTTTATGTTGCTAATCACAGGGTACTGTGTTTTTTTTTTTTTTGCTCTATTAATTTTATATTTTAATATATTATATATTTTTTCTTTAGGAATTAAGGTTAACATCCAATTGTACAATGAGAACTCATTTTTTACATAACGAAAATGACCAAGGACAAAGAATATTAAGTAAAGATAATGGTTTTAATAGGCCTACTCAGGTTAAATATCTCATGGTATCTAGTTCATATGTTAATACTTTTCTCTTTGTCTGACCTTGTTAAGACAGGGTTGACAGAGAGTAACTGTGAACCATTGAGTCTTCTTACTCCATATGTCAAATCCTAGCATATGTGCCTCCAATATTCCTGTTTTAAAATAGTTATTTCTCATTCAATGTCCATGTGCGTGTGTGTGTGTGTTTGTTTTTGTCTGTATGGGCACTATTTTCAATTCAGTGCAGGATAGAGACAAAGTGTTCAGAAATCAGGCCTCTTTTCTACTAGTTGGTCTACCAATTTGGATCACAATCTCAGATGTACTGAATACATTTTTTCTTTGTCAAAAAATTAACAAATCAAGAAAATAATCCAACAGACACCAGTTCTATTTTTACTTACATATATGAAGATACCAAGATATGGAACCTACAATAGGCTCCTCTGAGATTCATTTAAATTCATTAGTTGATCATTCTACTGCATGTATTTTGTTTATGCAAAATGTATTTCAGGTTTTCATTACTTGCCAACATCATACATCTTTATGATTTATACAGAGTACCTATCTTCATTGACCAAGAGAGAACCGGCAATCAGAAGATGTGAGACATCACACATATCCAGGAGTGCCCCACACATAAGCAACCACAAAGGCCTCTGAATTCCAGGTCAGCCTAGCACAGACAGAGCATGTTGGAGGTAAAGAAAGGCTAAGGTCCAGGTGTGGTGGTACACACCTTTAATCAGAAACAATGAAGGAACTGTGAGTTTGTTTAAGGAAACAACCATATTTGAGAGTGATGCTAAATTGAGAGGTAGAAAAAGTGATGAATTAGTGAAGAGGTCATAGAATAGACAATGCCAACTTCCAGTAGGGTAGAGAGGAAAGGGAAGCTACATTAGGCACAATGCAGGGATAGTAATAGAGAGACAGGTTGCCGAGAGAGAACTCAGGTCAAGACCACATGTACCTGAGAATGAGAAGGATCCAGGGGTAGGAAAAGTTTGCTGGACCAGCTGAGAGAGAAAGAGAGAGAGAGACAGAGAGAGAGAGAGAAAGAGAGAGAGAGAGAGAGAGAGAGAGAGAGAGAGAGAGAGAGAGAGAGAGAGAGAGATGGAGGGAGAAGCCATCTTGGATAATTCAGCTAAAAGAGGATTCAAGCCAGAACCCCTGGGTTCAAACCAGATGGAAAAGAATTCAGAAAGCACATGTAAGTGTGAGATTATTAAGCAGGTAGTCTCTGATGCTGTAAACATTATAGACCTTCATTAGACCTACAGGAGCTTTTTTTTCTGATTCAGCATTTGTTGTTTTGCTTTCTTTCCTATCTTATAACATCAGAATTATATGTTTTATAACTAACAATCACAAGTCATGCCAAAGTAAGAAGTGCAAATTTCTTATGTATTATGTATCCCCTTTGAATATTCACTGTCAATTTACTATTATTTAATTAATATGTTGTTGTTTGTCCATATGAAGACCAAATTGATAAAAAACAATTTTACAAACACAGAACATGGGCTATTATTATAAGAACTTAGATTGTTATCAAAGATATTAGAGAGAACTCCTAATGTCCTACTAGAACCAAGGTGGTTGAACAGTTATCAAAATCAAACATACATGCACCATCCTTCTGCTGCCCTCAACACCATATCTCTTTCTTGAAAAATACATTGTGTTAGATGCTAAGACTTCCAATGAGTTTGGAGTGCATGGCAACACTTCTTTTTCTCACTGTGAAATAAAATATATGGCCTCTAGCATACCAGAATACTCTTGGTTCTTTCTTTTGTGTACTTCCAATAAAAATTAAATTCGTATCCAAAAGACATGGGCTGGTTTCTGCTGATGACATTCATGCCCCTACTGCCTCCAATTCCTACCCTTCTTCTTAACCTGAGGAAATATAATTCTTGGTAGAAAACCAATAAGAAATTTATTTATGTGACCAAAATTTTGGGGAGATGATCTCCAAAATCCTGGTCTGCCTGTGTAGCCTGATAGAGAGCTCAAGGTAGTGTGGAGTCACTTCTTTTAAAATAAGATGAGGATAACACAGCAACAAAGACAGTTGAAACAACCAAGTGTCTGTAGGTGGGAAAAGGGAGCTTTTTTTCATAGCAAGACAGAATTGTTGCAGGCACTGTACTCTGAAAGTGTCGCAAACAGGCTAATGGGCAAGAACAGATACTGCATGAATTGTTCCTCCCTAGATCATAGGTTCTTCATCAGGATATAATGGTAGGTCTGCCCTGTGAATAATATTCCTAGGATCTCATAGTCAACCTCACACACATGAAACTTGTAGTACAGTATAGTGTTTATTAATTTAAATTATGCCCTCTTTTATAAGATATTACTTCACACATTGGATCCCTAAAACATAGGTTACAAAATGGCATAGGATCACAGAGAAATATATGAATAAATCATGACTAAGGCCTGACATTTAGGAGAAAGTGCATGATGTATTAGTATTTTCTACATTGCAAACCTCTCTGGCTTTTCTTATTTTGCCATAAAAGAAAAACGGCACACAAAAATTCTACCCATTGATGGCAGTTTGTCCTAGCACACTCACAGGTGTATTATGTATACTTGAAGTAGTGTGGGGCAAGTAACTAGAAAGAAAGAGTGGTTATCTCACACTAATGTGGATGGAACAGTTTGCCTTTGCAGCCTATTTCAATTAGATTAATTATGCTTAAAAATTAACTACGAACTAAATTTTGAGAAAAAAATAACCCAACTTCCCTCTCCCATGAGGGGCCATTTTAGTCCATTTTCTACATAGACCATTGAGGTCCATCTTCTGCTTAATTCTCCTCTTATATTTGAAGATTTATGACGCTCTTTGGAATCAGAACATATGCAGGATTTTCTTGACCAGGCTGCCAAGGGTGTTTCCTGTTTTCACTCAGGTAACCATAAGAGGCATTGTGAAAAGAAAAAAGAAAGAGGAAATGTATTAAACTGAAATAATTAGTGTTGATATATTTTAGCCATATTTTTTAGCCAGTGATCCACTTGCAAGGATTATCACATCATCGTTATACAAGGTACTAGCACATAGAGACAGAGAGAACAAGAGAGAGAGAGAGAGAGAGAGAGAGAGAGAGAGAGAGAGAGAGAGAGAGAGAGAGAGAGAGAGAGAGAGAGATCCATTGAGAGACAGGTTAAGAGAGAAACACAGAGACAAAGAAAGGGAGGAAATGAGAAAACTTGGAAAGTAATATTACTGAAGTATTCCCCTTTCCAGAAGCCTTTGGTTTAATGACAGTTCTGAGAATCCAAAACCTTCTCTAAATCTGCAGCATCTCTTTCTTTACCTCCACTACACAACTTTTGTGAAGTCAGGCCTACTGAAAATCTCACCTTCCCCCTTAGATTTACATCATATCTATGTATACACAGTAGAAATAATAGATTCATCTCCTACTTGGAAGTCGAGGAAGACAATAAAAAGGGCCTTGTTATAGATTTCTATTGTAGAACTTTTTCCACTCCTTTTTGCAGTGATACAGGACCCAGTCAGTGGAGCCAAATGGGGTGAATAAGTAAATTAATGCAGGAGGAGTTGTTATTCAGCACATATCTGAGTGTGTATAAAAGAATGAGCAATTTCAGAATCATATGGGCTCAGGTTGAATCCCTTGCTCTTCCTACTCTCCTTCTCAATGATTATCTGAAAACGGATGCTAATTTCCTGGACTACCAGATAAACTTTGTGACAATTTTGACAATTAGAATCAAATTCATTGTTCTCATTGTCTTGGTAATGGGCACAGAAAGGGCTACTATTGGAGACTACTTATCTAATGAGTCCTTCAGATCAATAACACATTTTTATCTCAGTATCAGATATAGGGACCGAATTTCTGGAGACACTGATGGTTGTCATGGTTAAGCCTTTTATATGAAAATATTACCATTTAGCTATCTATAATTTCTAATACTTTCAACTGAAAATATGTTTGATGTGTTGCTACTTTGCCAGATGAAATATTTCTGTTCCATACAGGGCTAGCTGTAACTTGACATGAATGGCTAAATCAGCTTTATTATTTTTATTCGGTTTGGTTTTTATTCTGCAAGTATGACCTGTAAATATTGTTGACAAAACCTTTCTACCTTGTCTAATGTAAGTCAAGTTTATAGATATATTCCAAACAAACTCACTCAGAAAAGGAAACAATAGGGCTTATTTCAATGTGAAAAGACATACCCAAAGTGAGTTATAGATTGTATTGCAGTATTCCAAATGTATAATCTCAGTAAGGAATCTGGACTCATTGTTGTGTTTGTCCCTAAAGGGAGGTGTGGCAGGGGAAGATTGAAAGTCAAACTCTTTATAAGAAACATTTATGGAGTTCAATTGTACAAAGATATTTGTAGTTGTAACTACTGCAGTAAAACCCAATGTTTTTGTCAGCAGTGAGTTTTACCATCAGATGTGTAACTTCCTTCAAATTGATAAAGATATTTCCCAGCATATGAAAAACATAGCTTGTTGCAAGGATGTTTAACTTATGAAGAAGACAACCAGATCCAAGAGAAAAAAGGTAGACAGCACGTTAATTCTATTATATTGATGATCATAGCCAGAAGTTGACGTATTCTAAATAATGATGCTATGAAATGTGGACCGTGGCATTTTCCCCCAGCTGAAGAAATTTCTTAAATTCCCTAGGACAGGTATTTTTTATTTACAAGTTTCAGGTGATTTAAATGCACCTACATGTGACCATATTGGTGGATCCTGTGGACACGTGTTTGAGTACTGTGCTGTTGCTGATGGGTAACCTACTGTTGCCAATGGGTGATGAGGCACTGTCAATGGCTGATATGGCACTGTCATTGCTGGTGGGTGAGGCAGAAGTGAGGAATACAATAAACAGGATCCTCCCAAAGTCTGTAAGAAATCTGGGGAAGTTGTACAGGTTAAAGAGTGATGGCTCATGTAGTGTTCTCCATGTTACATGTAAAAGCTGATCCAGGTCTATAAGTTAACTGTGTGCTCACAGCTTGAAACCAACAGCTCATATCTACTTCTTTGGCTTCAAGTCCAATGCATCCAGCCAGATAAGTTGCATAATGGACATGAAACTAAGGAGTGAGTTATGGAAAATTATCATTTCCCTACTAACATCCTGTGCAATGAGTTTAAATTTTAGGAATGAACCCAATGTCTTCAAGGTTTAGCTGTGAAATCCCTACATTTGAGAATGGCCTGTCAAAGACTTCTTTGTGGAATATCTTCCATTTTATTAATAGATGCTGAGATACATGTTATACAGGAAGAAACATGTTTAAGAGTGTGGCCTCCACCCTACACTACAGTCCATCAGTCTCTTTCCTATAATTCTGATGTTGTGGATTCTCAGAATAGTAATTTCCATAAAAATTAATGGGCCCTCTCTCCAGGTCATTAATGTGCACAAAACCAACACGGTTTGTGTAAAAAAATATACAGGTGTACCATACATGAACTTGTCGACAATTTAAACTCTGGATTTTCCTGTACCTGCCGATATTCCTGATTCTCTTGTCCTTGTCTAAATTGTGGAGGATCATATGGTAATCTGCGAAGCATCTCAACATGCTGAAACAACTCATACACACATCTTTCTTGTTCTCTTTCCTGCAGTTATTGATTAGTTAAAAATAAACATCAAAATATCACTTTTATAGAAAATTAAAAGGCTTTAATGCAACTAACTGTAACTTAAGTGTAGGCCAAAGAACTGAGACTAAGTAACCTTTAAATGAAGAAAACAAAAAAATACCCAAACAAATAAACATAAACGCACCTAACAGGTCCAAGGAGAGCTAAGTTAATTAGTTAGCTACAGTTGAGTTTTTGAATAAGTAAACAGTTTAACAGAAGCCGAGATAATTTAGTTGTCCTGACCATAGGTTCTAAAGTAGGGATGGGTAACATATAAAACAACCTGTCTGAAAGACCACCCCAAGGAATGACCTTTATATATAAATTAATTCCAAAGTAACGAAAGGCTGGTCTCTCAGTGAATACGGGGCTATGTGGACCACTGACTGCTTTTGTAGCAAACTAGTAAAAGATATTCCTCTGAGCAAAAGACTTCTGAACATCCAAAATATCTGCACAATCAAGTGTACATCATTAATCCTATGTTAGAGTCTACCTAGGATAGATATTTTTAATTCTCTGGAGCAAATGACCTGCAGCTGATGTGGAAGCCTGAGTTGAATAAACAAAGTCAATGAAATTGACTTATATCGAGACACTAGCACAAGTGTATTGTCCTGTGAAAGACTTTACTTAACAGGAAAGTGGGTCAGAGAGAAGGACATACTATTGGAACTTTAGGTGAGAGAAGCATGGGAGAATGAGGAAATAGAGGGATTCAGAGGGTCCTGGAAACATACAAGAAAAACATTATCACTGGCAGATATGGGACCTGGGATCCTGCTGAAAGTATGGCATCCCCCAAGGAAAATATAAGCAGAGATACACTGGCAGACACATAATAGCAGGCCCAAATATGCTTGTGTCCCTTTGAAGAGGGGCAGAAAGAGACACTGTCAGACACTTATACTCAGGCGCAAAGATGCCTTTGTCCCAAACAAGAAAATAGAGAGTGACACAGGCCGGAACTCGGTCAGATACAACAAATCGCTTGGCCCCTAGATCATGAAAGAGAGGCACAAGCATGTACATAGTCTTGCCAATAGATGCTCTTGTCCCCTACAATTGTAGGAGAGAACCAAAAGCAGGAACTCACACTCAGGCCCATAGATGCCTTGGGCCCAATTGTATATGAGAACCTTAGTCAGAAACAAACACCCAGAAGCATAGATAATCTCTCCCTAGCTCATGGGATAGATAAAAACAAGCAGCCACACATACTCTGTCACAAACATATTTTATGTAATTGACAGATGAGAGAGACACACGCAGACACACACTCTATGTCGCAAAGAAGTCCTCTTCTCCTAGAGGCATTAAGGAGAAAAAGGCAAGCATAAATTAATGCTAATAGATTGCATTTTCACCCAGAAAGACCGAAGTTTTATTCACCCAGGCTCACAACCTCAGGAACCTTGATGCCCTTTCCACCTAAAGGAAGAAAAGGGAGAAGAGAGAAACTTGCAGGTAACCACATTGAGGCACAAAGATGCTTTTGTCCAAAGATCCTGGAAAAATGGAGAGATAGAAGCTAGAGCTTCACGCAAAGAGATGCCCTTTCTCTGTAGAGTCGGTGCAGAGAGGGACTCAGGCATGCACCACACATTAATACATATCCATAGATTCAGTTGTCCATATAAATATGTAAGGGAGACACAAGCATGCACACTCAGTCAGGCCCAAAGATATTATTATTACTTTTAGATATTTGAGAGAAAGACAAAGGCAGAGACATATGCTTGGGCTCATATTTGAGCTTTTCCTCAGTAGAAAAGGACGAGAAAGACATTGGCTGGCAAACAATCTCAGCAACATTGATTACTTTTCCCTATAAGCAGGTGAGAGAGGGAAGGTAGTCAAACAAATTGAGGACCAAAGATGTGCTTGTATGCTAGAAGGGGGTTAGAGAGTCAAAGGGTGGCACACACTCTCAAACCAATAACGCCTTATCCCCAAGTGACAAAAGAGACAGAGACAAGCACACATACTCAAGAACATAGATGTCCTCATCCCATAAACAAAGGAAACAAAAACACAGGCAAGCACTCACAGGCACGTTCAAGATTGTCCATGTCCACTTGAGGTAGGTGAGAGACAAATAGGCAGTCACACACACTCAAGGACATAGATGCCCTTGAGCCCTGGAAGCATGTAGGAGAGAGACAAATGCAGGCACTCACACTCAGGTCTATATATGCACTTGTCCTCTGTAGTCAGTCGAAAGAGGGAATCTGTTAGGCACATACACACTCAGCCAGAAACAGAGATCCACTTGTCCCATACAATCAAATGAAAGAGACAGAGGAAAGCTTATATACTCAGGCTCAAGGATGCTCTTGTCCTCTTGCAAGGTGTGAGAGACACATAAAGGAAGGAACTCATTCTCAAGGCCCTAGATATGTATGTCCACTATTGGCAGGGAAGAGAGAGACACACTAAGAAGGATCATTCGTGCACTGTGATAAATATTATAGATGATTCCTATAGGAATACTTATTGATTACAAACAATATATGGTTAAGTATATGACATATAAATTGGGCAGTAGAGAAAAGTATATATAATACATTTAACAGTGGTAAAAGGGCCAGATTAGTTGCGTTTTTAAGTACAAAAATGTTGTATTACAAGAGATGTACAGTACCTAAAATATGTGAAAGATCATGAGTTCATTGTTATAAATATTATAAATGATTCGATAAGAGGGCTTATTGATTATAAACAATATATGGTAAAGTTTATGACATAGAAGATTGAGCAATAGATAAAAGTATATATAATACAAATAACGGTGGATGTATGAAATAAATAAATAAATGAAATGCATATATATACATATATATATGAAAGAGGAGCCATGTGAGATAAATAAATCTGAAGATATTAGTTGATAGATTTAGAATAATTTGAGGGTATAACAAAGAGAAAGAGAGGAAGAGAGAGAAAGAGAGAGAGCAATGGAAGAGGAATATACAATATGCAGTGAATAGATGATAAACATATGGAGGAAAATAAAGGAGATATGACAAGAAAGCTATTTTATATGAAAACTGGAGAGAATAGATAAATTGAAAAATAGATCAGAATAATTTAGGGTAAGTAGAAGACAAATGATACATCAATAGTATAGAACATAGGCTATCCAGAAGATAAATAATAAAAAATACATGGATGACAGGAACATAATAACTAACCGGTAGGTAGCTGATTGGATGGCAGGCACAAGATAGCTTGAGGATCAAGGATAGAGAGTTGAAGAAAAACACAGAGGTGTTGGGTGTAGAATCCATATATCGAATGTAGACAATGGCTCAGCAAATTAAAGATGATAAAGAAGAAGCAAAATAGATACAAAATAATTACAAGTTAGATTAGCAGAAGAAGAGAAATTCAGGGTAATTATGGGATACTGATACATGGATGGTTAACATTCACAGAATAAGTAGAGTATAGCAGACAGGTAGAAGATAAACAAAGGATTCCAAAAGTAAAGAAGATAAATCTATGGAAGTTATCTATATGAGAGATAGGTGTATAGGAGATAAAAGAGAGCTAATGATTAATGATACTTGAATGGTAGCCATTCACAGCATAGCTTAAAAAATAGAAGGAAGACAGACATGGGATAGTCAGAACATTGATCTTTATGTATAGAGAGATATAGGATAGTAAGATGATAAATAATGCAGGTATATTATACAGACACATTATATGTAGAAGAAATATTATATAAATACAAATGAAGTATATAGAGGATAGAAGATGGATAGACGATTTTGATAGATGGAACAAGGTTACAAGATAGATATAGACAAAGTAATCTTTAACGGAAGTTAGATTCAGAATAACTGCTACATAGGTAATCCTTATATGTTAGACACAGGGTAGACACATGGTAACTCCAGTGTAGATGCTTATATAAACACAGGGTAGCTAAAATTTATAGGTACATAGATTGAAATGAGATGCCTGCAGGATAGATGATAGATAGACTCAGTATAAACAGAGCATAGATAGATGATAAAGTATAGATATGGGGATGATAGTCATGGTATATTTTGTAGGCAATACACAGATGAATGATATATACAGGATCAGTAGAACATGAACAGTATATAAATTGGAGATACTAGATTCATTGTAGATTTAGAAGAGACAGAATTTTGATGACAGATGAATAGTAGATCTGAAAGGTATACTGCATATGTAAATAGTCAATCATATTTAGTATAAATTAGCCACAGTATAGCAGGAATATAAATGATTCTTAGAAAGTAAAAACAAGCAGATCATTGTGAGTTTAAGCCCAGCCTTGTCTACTAAGAGAGTCCAGGACAGCCAAGACTACTCAGGGAAACCCTGTTTTGAAACACACACACTTACACACACAGACAAACACACACACACACACATATACAAATAAGAAAGTAAACATTTGATAGATAGATGGTAGATTGCAGATAGGTGATAATAATGAAAGGTAAATATAGGTTAGTTGGTGATGGGATAAATTGTTGATAGAAAATGAATTGATACAGGGTTGATAGACGACAGATAGAAGGTTGGTATTATATAGGTTAATGATAGGTATATGTATGATGAATACATAATTGATAGAAAATAGAAGATGGATACATGTAGACAGATGATAGGGTTCAGAAAGATTAGATAGCAAATAGACAATTAGATAATAGGAGATAGAAGAATTAAGCTAGTGATACAATAGAAGATAGAATATAGATAATGACATATAGAAAATCAACCACAGACAGCAGGTGATGGACAGATGCATGGCAATTTGTAAAGAAATGACATATAAAAAATAGAATGTAGATGGTAGAGGAAAGAATAAATCGAAGGAAGAAAGCAGAGAGGTGATAAATATAGAAGAGGTAGATGCTACAGATTATAGAAACATGATTGCTATGTAAAATATTGGTCTTAATTGGTTTTAGATTCTACTTTTACCTGATTGAAAAATGGAGAGAAATCAGTAGAAGAAGAGCATTAGGTAGGAATTGATAATGCTGTTGACAAAAAATTTCTTTCTCAACGAGTTATAACTTTGACATTCTTTTCAAGACACTGAGAGAATTGAAATGGAATTTACTTGCTTGATTATGTATTTACTATTTATTTTAGTGACCAGTTCATGGTATTTAGCCTGACATGCCTCAAAAACTCAATACTTATACATTCCTATCTGAGTATTGATTAAGGCCACATCTTGATATACCTTTTCCCAAGAGTTCCGGTGCATAATGAAGGCACTTGATGTTTAATTAACAAAAAAATCTGGCTATTTCTTGTCTTAAACATTATAGATTCACATATGGATAATTCGCCTCATTGCTACTATTCATTTTGCTCTGTCTTGAATTCTCTGTTAATTAGGGGTTGCTGTTAATCAACACAAGAAGCCAACTCCAGAATATTTTGCAATTTGTTGAAGAGAATTAGAAACCTAATGGACAAGCACGATCATGGACACACAAAAGCCAGAGCAAGGCCTGTAAGAGGTCAGGCAGCTGTTAGCTCTACACCTGCTGTTTGAGGTTTGACCAAGGCCCATTTCTTATTTGTAGCATTGGTCACTTTAGAGGATCACAAACCTTACCGTACTTTGAGTGGAAAAGAGGAGGGAATATTAGTTGGAGGCGACATTAAGCATATTGTTGGTTTCTTTCCACTTAAAGGCTGTTTGCGGGTGGAGTATGTACAGTGCACAAAATATACCCAAAAGTTTGTCCAAGAGTGGAACTTACCAAAGTACAAATGGAAAATCATAATCACCATTTCTGTGGATCTGTCAGACAATGCTTAAATCATGGGACACATGTAGTTCTTGACGTATGATGGATTTATCCCCAAAAACATATCATCACAGTCTCCTAATCTTAGATGAAGGCATGACATTTGTGACTATGTTATTCCTTGACAACTTACCCTATTTCTATGCCCTCTTTCTGGCTAACCCCCCTGAAATATATTCTAGTCCCACTGTCCATTCATTCCCATTGTATTTCTTCTTCAATCATATTCAGCAGGGCTAAAGCTTTTACACTCTCCATCCTATATCCCAATGCTAGACACAATATCACACGGTCTCTTTAGTGAAGACATTTCAGTGCACTCTGAGGACATATTATGAGACTGTTAACCTAAAGCCGAAATTCCCAGAAAAATCATTGTAAACCCTGACACTTTCACTTTCTTGAGTGTTTAGGAGCTAATTCATATTTACCTAATTCTTGAAGTTAGAGGCTGTGTTACCCAATTTCCTTATTAACTCTGTCCTGGGAATGGACTTAAATTCTCTCACGTAAAATCCCTTCATCTAAAACTGAACAGAATTGCACCTTTCAGTTCAGGACTGTTATTATGAATCTATGTAGAATTGTAAACCTTGAATGGCATATTGAGGATCCTGAGTTTGATAGAACACGATGGAAAATTGTATGTTGTGGGGTAATTTTTCAACGGCATTATTTTACTAAGAAATGAAATAGAACACTTTAAGTCTTTTCTATGATAACAGTTATAAGTTTTCATTGTTTAGATAGCTGAAGGATTACATGCTGTGCAAGCTTGAGGACCTGAGTTCATTCCATTAAACACACATGAAAGTGAAAGTAGATAACCAAAATCAAAAGTAGTATTCTGACTTCTCCTGTTTGATGTGAAATATACAACATCTCACATCTATTCAAAAACAATTTTTTAAAAAAATTTTAAATTTGTTAACTACAACAGTAACCGCTCATTTTTAATATAACTTCTCTCATTTATTTTCTGAAAAGAAATGTCAAAGAAAAGAACAAAGTTTGAGGAAACTCAAGTTCCTCAGTTCAATACCTATGAAGAGTACAAAAAGATGGTAAAGGTGCTTTTCTTGCATACTTTATAAGTAGAATGCATGTAATACATTATGCAGTACAGCATATCTCTAAGAATAGCTGGAAGAACATAGGCATTCAATACGACAACCAGTATTAACAAAAAAATTCATATTCTTAGCTGAAAATCTAAGCCACATAGGGACATATTTCATTCTTTTAACACTTTTATTTTCAAAAAAGTTGGGTACATATAATAATCTGTCATTTGTTGTTTTGAACACCATGGTCCTAATGGAAGAAAGAGTTTGTCATTAGGTTCAAGGCTGTTAAGGGAGAGAATGTGAAGCATTTCTGCCCTCTGGGCTCAATCCAAAACTTGGAGTATGATGTATTTGCCTCCCACTTTTGTGGTAACATTGTTTTTTATTTCAGCAGCTGTATTTCTGTGCAGAAAGAATCAGTATACAGTATTGAGCATTGTATATTGTGTTAGGTGAGTGGCAGGAATGTGGACTGATTATAGTCCTATGGTTTGAAATTTTTAGATTTAGGATGAATGGTGATATTATTAGCAGATATAGGCATAACTAGAACTTTGTGATGAGGGCAGTGTTGGCAGCCATGAAAAATGCTGTAATGGTAGGTACATGTTCCTCTTGTGATGCTGTTTTAGATCTATCTCTCCTTCACTAAGTTTTAGAATAAAACATTCCTCTATTTTTATATGGGAGGTGATTTTATAAAAGAGGAGAACAGGGAAGCAGACAGAAGAGTCTTTATACAACAATGGCCTAAAAGAGTGATCAGTGAACTTGAATCAAAGTGAAATTTCTTCCCTGCATCTATTAGCCTTGAAATAAATCATTTGGTTTATACTTAATTTTTGTACCTTTCATCTTGGTGTCTACCTCACAATGATATTTGAATTAGTTACAATGAAAGTATGTAATGCTTGTTTTAAATGTAGAGCCCTTCTTAGTAGACAGATATGTTAGAGTGGATATTAGGCTTGGATTCGACTGTGGTTTTGATTCTCAAAGTTTCCAAAATGATGGTGGCAACAATTGAAAGGGTTGTGATAATTTTTGAGCAGGAACACCCCAGTGATATTCCACCCTGTGTTTTAATTGTTGATTTTGATGATGAAACTACAGTAAAGCCATTCAGGTAAGATATTGTTGGTGGTATCTAATGCAAACCTGAAGTTTGTGTTTTTCCATATGAAGTTCAGAATTGAACTTTCAATGTCTTTTAAAAATTGTGTAGGTATTCTGATAGAGATTGCATTGAATCTGTAGATTGCTTTTGGTAGGATGGCAATTTTTACTATGTTAATTCGCCCGATCCATGAGCAAGGGAGATCATGCCATCTTCTCAGGTCATCTTCAATCTCTTTCTTCAGAGTTTTGAAATTTTTTTCATACAAGTCCTTCACTTGATTAGTTAGGGTAACTCCTAGATATTTTATATTGCTTGTGGCTAATGTGAAGGGTGTGGTTTTCCTAATTTCTTCCTCTGCAAGCTTGTCATTTTTGTATAGGAAGGCTACAGACTTTTTGAGTTCATTTTGTATCCAGCCAATTTGCTGAAGGTGTTTATCAGCTTTAGGAGTTCTCTGGTGGAATTTTGAGGGTCACTTATGTACACTATCATATCATCTGCAAATAGAGATAATTTGACTTCCTCCTTTCCCATTTGGATACCTTTGATCTCCTTTTGTTGTCTTATTGCTCTGGCTAGAACTTCGAGTACTATATTGAAGAGATATGGAGAGAGTGGGCAGCCTTGCCTTGTTCCGGATTTGAGAGGAATTTCCTTGAGTATCTCACCATTTACTTTGATTTTGGCTATTGGCTTGCTGTATATAGCCTTTATTATGTTGAGGAAAGTGCCTTGTATCCCCGATCTCTCTAAAACTTTAAACATGAATGGGTGTTGAATTTTATCAAATGCTTTCTCTGCATCCAAGGAGATGATCATGTGGTTTTTTTATTTTCAGTTTGTTTATATGGTGGATTACATTGATGGATTTCCATATACTAAACCATCCCTGCATGCCTGGAATGAAGCCTACTTGGTCATGATGAATGATATCTTTGATGTGTTCCCGTATTCGTTTTGCAAGTATTTTATTTAGTATTTTTGCATCTATGTTCATAAGAGAAATTGGTCTGAAATACTCTTTCTTTGTTGAGTCTTTGTGAGGTTTAGGTATCAATGAGACTATGGCCTCATAGAATGAATTTGGTAATTTTCCATCCATTTCTATCTTTTGGAGTAGCTTGAAGAGTATCGGTATTAGCTCGCCCTTAAAGGTCTGGTAGAATTCTGCACTGAAACCATCTGGCCCTGGGCTTTTTTTGGTTGGGAGACCATCGATGATTGCTTCTATTTCTGTAGGGGAAATGGGACTATTTAGCTTGTTAATCTGTTCTTCATTCAACTTTGGCAAGTGAAATTGATCAAGAAAATCGTCCATTTCCCTTAGATTTTCAAATTCTGCGGCGTATATGCCTTCAAAGTAGGATCTTATGATTCTTTGAATTTCTTCAGTGTCTGTTGTTATGTCTCCCTTTTCACTTCTGATTTTGTTGATTTCAATACTGTCTCTCTGCCTTTTAGTTAGTTTGGCTAATGGTCTGTCTATCTTGTTGATTTTCTCAAAGAACCAGCTTTTGGTTTTGTTGATTCTTTGGACTGTTTCTTAGTTTCTAATTTGTTAATTTCAGCCCTGAGTTTGATTATTTCCAGGCGTCTACTCCTCTTGGGTGTTTCTGCTTCTTTTTTTTTCTAGGGCTTCCAGTTGTGTTGTTAAGATGCTTATGTGCGATGTTTCCAATTTCTTTTTAAAGGCACTTAGTGCTATGAATTTTCCTCTTAGAACTGCTTTTAATGTATCCCACAAATTTGGGTATGCTGTTTCTTCATTTTCATTGAATTTCAGAAACTCCTGATTTCTTTCTTTATTTCTTCCCTGACCCAGGTGTCATTTAGCAGAGAGTTGTTTGGTTTCCACGTACGTGTAGGATTTTTGTTATTTCTGTTGGTGTTGAATTGCAGCCTAAGAGCATGGTGATCTGATAGGATACAAGGTATTATTTCAATCCTCTTGTATCTATTGAGGCTTGCTTTGTGACCTACGACGATCTGATCAATTTTGGAGAAGGTTCCATGGGGTGCAGAGAAGAAGGTGTATTCTTTCTTGTTTGGGTGAA
Source organism: Acomys russatus (assembly GCF_903995435.1). Taxonomy (NCBI): domain Eukaryota; kingdom Metazoa; phylum Chordata; class Mammalia; order Rodentia; family Muridae; genus Acomys; species Acomys russatus. The sequence goes on along the minus strand of NW_026131814.1, from coordinate 47,101 downwards.
AGGTTCTATAGATATCTGTTAGATCCATTTGACCCATGGCATTGGTTAATGATGTTATTTCTCGGCTTAGTTTCTGTTTCAATGACTTATCCTTCAGTGAGAGTGGGGTGTTGAAGTCTCCCACTATTATTGTGTGGGGATCGATGTGTGGTTTAAGCTTTTTTAGGAGATCTTTTACAAATGTGGGTGCCCTTGTATTGGGAGCATAGATGTTCAGAATTGTGATGTCATCTTGGTTGACTTTACCTTTGATGAGTATGAAGTGTCCTTCCTCATCCCTTTTGATTAATTTTGGTTGAAAGTCTATTTTGTTCGATACTAAAATGGCTACGCCTGCTTGCTTCTTGTGACCATTTGCTTGGAATATTTTTTTCCAACCTTTTGCCCTGTGGTAATGCCTTTCATTATGGGTGAGATGTGTTTCTTGAATGCAGAAGAATGTTGGATCTTGTTTATGTACCCACTCAGTTAGTCTGTGTCTTTTTATTGGAGAATTGAGGCCATTGATGTTGAGAGATATTAATGACCAGTGACTGTTAAGAGTCTTAATTTTGATGTTGTTTCCAGTCAAGTGTTTGTGTAGTTGTGTTTTTGCCATGGGATAGTTATCTATTTCCTGGGTAGTTTTGGTTGTAGCTTGGCCCTTTGGGATGGAGTTTTCCTTCTAGTACCTTCTGTAAAGCTGGATTTGTGAATAGGTACTGTTTGAATTTGTTTTTGTCATGGAATATTTTGTTTTCTCCATCAATGGCTATTGATAATTTTGCTGGGTAAAGTAGTCTGGCCTGGCATCTGTGGTCTCTTAGGGTTTGCAGGATCTCTGTCCAGGCCCTTCTGGCTTTTATGGTCTCTGCTGAGAAGTCGGGTGTAATTCTGATAGGTTTACCATTAAATGTTATTAGGCTCTTTTCCCTTGCAGCTTTTAATATTTTTTCTTTGTTCTGCATGTTTTGTGTTTTGATTAGTATGTGGCAGGCAGTTTTTCTTTTCTGGTCAATTCTATTTGGTGTTCTGTAGGCCTCTTGTATGTTTATAGGCATTTCTTTCTTTAGATTGGGGAAATTTTCTTCTATGATTTTGTTGAGAATAGTTTCTGGGCCCTGGAGTCTGATGTCTTCACTTTCTTCAATGCCAATTGTCCTCAGATTTCTTCTTTTCATGGTTTCCTTAATTTCTTGGATGTTTTGTGTCAGGAGTTTTCCAGATTTGGCAGTTTCTTTAATGGTTGATTCAATATCTGTGATTGTATCTTCTAGCCCTGAGATTCGTTCTTCCATCTCTTGGATTCTGTTAGAAAAGCTCACCTCTGTGTTGCTCGCCTTCTTCTCTGAGGTCTCACGTTCACGTTTTTCCTCTGTCTGTGTGTTTATCATTGAATCCATTTTCATTTTCAGATCTTGAACTGATTTTTTGATTTCTTTCACCTGATTTTTTGTATATTCCTGAGTTTCTTCCATTGACTCTTATAGGTCTTCAGAGCTTGAACCGTTTTATTTATTTCTTTCATCTGGTTGTTTGCATTTTTCTGCAATTTTTCCAGTTCCACTCTATGTGCTTCTTTTATGTCTCTCACCTGTTTGTCTGCGTCTTCCTGCATTTGATTACGAATTTTATTTGTTTCCTCCATTATCATCCTCATTACTAAGGATTTGAGGTCATTTTCTTGTATTTCCGTTGTATTTGAGTTCTCTGGGTTGTTTTCTTTGGGATAGCAGGAAACTGGAGACACCATGTTGTTTTGGGTTTTTTTGCGTATGCTTTTTCGTTGTCCTTTAGACATCTTGCCGTCTTTGTATTTGTTGGGTATCTTCCAGAGTTGGATGGAGGGTGTCTGACGATAGATTCACTTGTTTTCTCATGATTTCCGTAAGCTGCGAGCTCAAAACTTCACTGGTGTGGATGTTAGGAGGTTAGCCTTGTTGTTCTGGTCTCTCACAGCCAGTGATATTCAGCCCCCCTGTGTTGTGGATCCTGTAATTTTTCTGGGTCTCTGAATGAGCGTTGGGTCAGGCCAAGGTATCCACAGCCTTCTGTGTTCCCTGCCAAGTGCAGCCAGGAGCACTGGGCCCGAACCACGGGCTGAACTCAGCTAGATTCTCAGGGCCTGAACCGTCTTCCAAGTTCAACTAGGGATTCTGGGCCCAAAATGCACACAGGGTCCAGCCAGAATTTTTGGGCTGGGACTACGCACCAAGCTCCGCTAGGGCCTTTTGGCCCAAAGTGCGTGCTGTGGTCAGTTATTGACTCAGGGACCGAACTGACAACCAATCTCAGACAGGAATTCTGGATTCAAATTGCACACTGTGTCCAACCAGAGTCTTAGAGCTGGTGGAACTGAGTGCTCTGTCCAGCCTTCACCACAGCAGGAGAACTGCGGCTGCTCTGAGTTAGCGCCAGTGTTGGAACCAAGTGCTCCGCGCAGACTGTGTCACCGCAGGGGAGCTGCCGCTGAGCTGAGGTGCTGCCTAGTGTGGAGCTGCATGCTCAACTAAGCCTGCGCCACAGCAGGGGAGCTGTGGCCACGCTGAGTTAGTGCCTCGGGCAGAATTGCTTGCTGGGCCAGGTAAGTACCCGGGACTCTGGGGCCGAACTGTCCGCTGAGTCCAGTCTGGATCCAAAGGCTCCACACGACCCAAATCCTGCCCCAAGTCCCCTCTCCAACAGCAACTCCCACCAGCCACCACACCAATCGCCTCCACCGGAAGGCTATGAGCTGCAAACCTCAGCCACCGCTGCTGGTGCCACTGGTGCTGCTGCCTCTGTCGCTGCCGCTCCGATCAGAGAAAATCCACGCTCCTCCCGTGTGCAGGGGCACTCAGGTCCTCCGCACCCTGGTCCCTCCGAACAGTGGAGCACTCCCGCTGCCATGATGTTCGGACCTCGGTGTTCCTGGCTCAGAAATCTGTGCAATTCCCTGAATTGTTCACTGGAGCCTCCAAACGCAGTCCACACTGCTCGCCGCCATCTTTGATCCCCTCCTGTAAAGGTTTCTTAAAAAGTGTTTGACTTTCAATCTTAACCAGGCACACCTTCCTTTAGGGCCAAGCTCATCAATGAATCCAGAGTCCTTACTGAGATTACACATTTTGGGATACTGCAATACAGTCTATTAACCCATTTTGGTATGTCTTTTCCTATTGAAATAAGCCCTATTGTTTCCTTTTCTGAGTGAGTTTGCTAAGAATCTATCTATGCTGATGACTGATATTAGTCAAGTCATAGAGGTTTTTTGGACAATATTTACAGGTCATACTTACAGAATGAAAACCAAACCGAATAAAAATAATAAAGCCGATTTACCCATTCATGACAAGCTTCACCTAGCCCTAAAAGGAACAGAAACATTCCATCTGGCACCACATCAAACATATTTTCATATAAAAGTTTTAGGAATTATAGATAGCTAAAAGATTAATATTTTCATATAAAAGGCTTAACCATGACAACCACCAGTGTCACCAGAAATTTGGTCCCTATGATCTCATACTAAGATAAAAATGGGTTAATATCTGAAGGACTCATTAGCTAAGTAGTCTCCTATAGTAGCCCTTTCTATGCCCATTACCAAGACAATGAAGACCTTGACTTTAACTCTAAGCGTCAGAATTGTCTGAAAGTTATTCTGGTAGTTCAGGCAGTTTTCATCAGTTTTTAGATCAACATTCTGGAAAAGAGAGTAGGAAGAGCAAGAGAGTCAACCTGAGCAATATGATTTTGAAAGGCCTCATTATGTTCTACTCACTCCTGGACTGATCTTCAGTTGTGTGTTGAAGCCCAATTCTTCATGCATTTTTTTTTTCATTCACCCCATTTGGTTCCACTGACTGGTTCCTGTATCACTGCAAAAAAGAGTGGAAAAAGTTCAACAATAGAAATAGAAAAAAATGCCTTTTACTTGTCCTCCTCCAATTCCTAATGGGACATGAATCATTTACTTCCACTGTGTATATATAAATATGATGTAAATCCAAGGGGAAGATGAAATTTTAGGTAGTCCTGACTTCACAAAAGTTTTGGAGTGGAGGGAAAGAAACAGATGCTGCAGAGTTAGAAAAGGTTTGGGATTCTCAGGAATGACATTAAGCCAAGAGGCATCTGGAAAGAGGAATCGTTCAGTAATCTTACCATTCAAATATTTCTCATTTCCTCGCTTTCTCTGTTTCTTTCTCTGTCTCTGTCTCTGTCACTCTCTCTCTCTCTGTCTCTCTGTCTCTCTGTCTCTCTCTCTCTCTCTGTCTCTCTCTCTCTCTCTCTCTCTCTCTCTCTGCTAGTACCTTGTAAAACTGTAATGTGATAATGCTTGCAAGTGGCTCAGTGGCTTAAATAAATGGACACACTTATCAACCCAAAACATTTCTGCTTACCACACTTCTTCCTTCATTTTTCTTTTCAGCATGCCTCTTATGGTTACCTGAGTAAAAAAAGGCAACACCCTTGGCACCCTATTCAAGAAAATCCAGCATATTTTCTGATTGAACAAAGCATCGTAAATCTTCACCCATAAAAAGAAATGAAGCAGAAGATGGACTTATTGTCTAAGTGGGGAACAGACATAAATTGTCCCCTCTTCATAGAGGGATGGTGGGTTATTTTCTTTTTTCAAAATTTAGTTTGGAGTTATTTTTTAAGCACAATTGATCCATTAGAAATATGCTGCAAAGGCAAACAGTTCCATCAACATTAGTGTGAGATAACCACTATTCCTTTCTATTTATTTACCCCACACTACTTCAAGTACCTGTAATATACCTGTGAGTATGCTAGGACAAGCTGCCATCAATGGGCAGAATTTTTGTGTTCCCTTTTTCTTTTATGACAAAATAAAAAATGCCAGAGAGGTTTGCAATGCAAAGAAATATTAACCCGTCATGGGCTTTCTCCTAAATATCGGAACTTAATCTTGATTTATTCATATATTTCTCTGTGATCCTACGCCGTTTTGTAACCTATGTTTCAGACATCCAATGTGTGAAGTAATATCTGATAAAAGAGGGCATAACTTGATTTAATAAACACTATACTGTACGACAAGTTTCATGTAAGTGAGGTTGACTATGAGATCCTAGGAATATTATTCACAGGGACGACCAACCCTTTTGTCCTGGTGAAGAACCTGTATTCTAGAGAGAAAAAATTCAGGCAGTATCTGTTCTGGCCCATTAGCTTGTTTAGTACACTTTCATAGTACAGTGCCTGCTACAGCCCTTTCTTGCTGTGAAAATTAGCTCCTGTTTCCCACCTACAGACATTTGGTTGTTTGGATTGTCTTTGTTGCTGTGTTATCCTCATCTTACTTTAAAAGACAGTGTCTACCAAACTATCTGGAGCTCTCAATTAAGCTACACAGGCTGACCAGTATTTTGGGGACAATATGCCCAACATTGTAGCAACATAAATATATTTCTTGTTGGTTTTCTACCAAGAATAATATTTCCTCTGCTTAAAAAGATGGGTAGGAATGGGAAGCAGCACGGGCATGAATGTCTCCAGCAGAAACCAGCCCATGTCCTTTGGAAAGGAATTTAATTTTTATTGGAAGAAAACAAAGGAAAGAACCAAGAGTATTCTGGTATGCCGCAGGCCACATATTTTATACCACAATGAGATAAAAGAAGTGTTGTCATGCACTCCAAACTCACTGGAAGACTTACCATCTAACACAATGCATTTTTCAATAAAGTCGTATGGTGTTGAGGCAAGAAAATGTATGGTGCATTCATGTGTGATTTCGATAACTGCCTAACTACCCTGGTTCCAGTACGACATTGGAGTTCACTATAATTTCTTTCATAACATTCATAGTTCTTAGAGTCATAGCCTATGTTCTGTGTTTGTAAAATTGTTTTTATCAATTTGGTCTTCATATGGACAAATAAGATCATATTAATTAAATGATAGTAAATTGACTTTGAATATTTAAAGGGGATACATAATACATGAGAAATTTACGCACCTTTCTTTCTGATGTCTTTTGATTGTTTATTACAAACCATATAGTTCTGATTCTATATGATAGGAAAAAAAGCAAATCAACAAATGCTGAATCAGATAGAAAAGCTCCTGTATGTCTAACATAGGTCTAATACAGGTCAAGAATGTTTTCAGCATCAGAGACTTACTGCTTAATAATCTCACACATACGTGGGCTTTCTGTCTTCTCTTCTTTCTGGTTTGACACAGGAGTTCTGCCTTGCATCCACTTTTAGCTGAGTTATCAAATCTGGCTTATCTCTGTCTCTCTGTCTCTGTCTCTGTCTTTGTCTCTGTCTCTGTCTTTTTCTCTGCCTCTCTGTCACTCTGTCTCTCCATAACTCTGTCTCTCTCTGTCTCTCTGTCTCTGTCTCTGTCTGCCTCTGTCTCTCTCTCTCTCTCTCTCTCTCTCTCTCTCTCTCTCTCTCTCTCTCTCTCTCTCTTTCTTGGCTTGTCCAGTAATCTGCTCTAACCACCTTATCAATCACATTGTCAGGCACATGTGGTCTTGACCTGAGTTCTCTCTCTGCAACCTGTCCCTCTATTACTATTCCTGCATTGTGCCTTATGTAGCTTCCCTTTCCTTGCTCTCCTACTGAGATTTTGGCATTTTCTATTCGGTTACATCTTCTCTGATTCGTTACTTTTTCTATGTTTCAATTAAGCAACACTCTCAAATGTGGGTGCTGCCTTATACAAACTCACAGTTCTTTCATTGTTTGTGATTAAAGGTGTGTACCACCACACCTGGACCTTAGCTTTTCTTTACCTCCAACGTGCTCTATAATTCCTAGGCTGACCTGGAAATCAGAGGTCTTTCTTGTTGTTTATTTGTTGGACTCTGCTGGGTAAGTTTGAAGTTTCACATTTTTTATTTCCGGATCCCTCCTGCTCTATGAAGACAGGTACTCTGTATACATCTTAAAGATGTATGGTGGTGGCAATTAATGCAAACCTGAAGTTTATTTTTCATAAATAAAATACATACAATAGAATGATCCACTAAGGAATTTAAATGAATCTTAGAGGAGCCACTTGTTGGTTCCATATCTTTGTATTTTCATATATGTAAGTAAAAATGTAACTGGTTTCTATTGGATTATTTTCTTGATTGGTCAAATTTTTGACAAAGAAAATAAAGAATCAGTACATCTGAGATTGTGATCCCAATTCAAGGACCCACATAGTAGAAAAGAGGCCAGATTCCTGAACACTTTGACTCTATTATGCACAGGGGTGACATTCATGAACATACACACACACCCACAAACACACACACAAACAAACACACACACACACATACACAAATCTTGAATAGAGAATAACAATTGGAAAAAAAGAATACTGAAGGAAAACATGCTAGCATTTGACAAATGGAGTAAGGAGACTCAGTAGTTCACAGTTACTCTCTGTCAACCCTGTCTAAAGAAGGTTAGACAATGAGAAAAGAATTTACATATTAAATAGATACCCTGATATATTTAACCTGACTAGGCCTATTAAAACCATTGCTTTATTTAAAATTCTTTGTCCTTGTTCTTTCTCATTATGTAAAATATGTGTTCTCATTGTAAACTAGGATGTTAACCTTTATCCCTAAAAACAAAAATAGATAATATATTAAAATATAAAATTAATGGAGTAAAAAAATAAACACAGTTCCCAGGGATTAGCAAAATAAATATGTGAGTGTCAACTTCTTGTCATTGAGCTATAAGTTCTCTCTACTATCTTCTAAGCATCTTTCCATCATGTCAATCATTTATTTTCTATATGTTATTATCTATAGTCTATCATCTAATCTATCACTAGCTTAAATTTTCTACCTTCTATTATCTAATTGTCTATTTGCTCTCAAACATTTCTAAACTCTATGATCTCTCTATATATCCTTCCTGTATTTTCTATCAACTTTCTGAATATAAATCATTCATATACCAATAATTTATCTATATCACATGTACTCTGGTGCCTCATATTTGAACACATCCCTGAAAGGTGAGACCTGGTGGCACTCAGAAGAAGGATAGCAGGATACTAAAAAGAGACTATACCCTATGAGCATATACAGGGGGAGGGAGGCCACCGCAGTCAAGGTCATAGGTTAGGGGAATAAGGAGAAAATTGGAGGAATAGAGGAATGGGAGGATACAAGGGAGGGGATAACCATTGATATGTAATATGAATAAATTAATAAAATAAAATTTAAAAAAAATTTAAAAAACAAGGTATACCCGAAATTTGTGGAGTTATGGATTGAACCAGAAATTATCATAATGAGTGGGTTGACCCAGAAGCAAAAAGTGATAAATGGTATCTACTTGCTTATATCGAGACACTAGCCCAAGTATATTGTCCTATGAAAGACTTTACTTAGCAGGAAAGTGGATCAGAGAAGAGGGCATCGTGTTGGGACTTTAGGTGAGAGAAGCATGGGAGAATGGAGAAAGAGAGGAATCCAGAGGGTCCTGGAAAACTACAAGAAGAACATTATAACAAGCAGATATGGGGCCTGGGATCCTGCTCAAACTATGGCATCTCCCAAGGAAAGTATAAGAAGAGATACAATTGCAGACACATAAAAGCAGGCCCAAATATGCCTGTGTCCCTTTAAAGAAGGGCAGAAAGAGGCACTGGCAGACACAAATAGTCAGATGCAAAAAGATGCCTTTGTCCCAAACAGGAAGATAGAGAGTGACATAGGCAGGAACTCATTCAGATACAACAAAAGGCTTATCCCTTAGGTCATGAAAGAGAGGCACAAGCATGAACACAGTCTTGCCAATAGATGCCCTTGTCCCCTACAATGGTAAGAGAGAGCCAAAAGCAAGATCTCTCACTCAGACCCATGAATGTCTTGTGCTCTAGTTGTATATGAGAACAACAGTCAGAAACAGACACTCAGAAACATAGATATGCTTTCCCTAGTTCATTGGCTAGATAAAAACAGGCAGGCACACATACTCAGTCACAAACATATTTTTTTTGCGATTGGCAGCTGAGAGTGACATATGCACACACACACTCTAAGTTGCATAGATGTCCTTGTTTCTTAAGTGCATGAAGGAGAAGAGGCAAGTATAAATAAATGCTTATAGATGGCCTTTTTCCCCACAGGAACAGAAGGTTGATTCACCCAGGCTCACACCCCCACGCACCGTGATGCGCTTTTCACCTAGAGGAAGAAGAAAGAGAAGAGAGTTACAGGCAGGTACACACATTGAGGCACATAGATACCTTTGTCCTACATATCCAGGAAAAATGGAGACTTACAAGTCAGAACACACATTCTCGCTTAAAGATGCCCTTTTTCTGTAGAGTCAGTGAAGAGGGAGACTCAGGCAGGCACCCACACATTAATACAGACCAATAGATTCACTTGTCCATATAAATATGTGAATTAGACACAAGCATGCACACTCAGTCAAGCCCAAGAACATTATTATCACCTTGAGATATTTGAGAGAAAGACAAAGGGAGAGACACATGGTCTGGCTCATAGTTTTGCTTTTCCTCTAGTGAAAAGGAAGGTAGAGACATTGGCTGATAAAAATTCTCAGCAACATTGATGCCCTTTTCCCTATAAGCAGTTGAGAGAGGGAAGGTAGTCACAAAAACTGAGGATGAAAGATGTGCTTGTATGCTAGTGGGGGTTAGAGAGTCACAGGGTGGCACACACTCTCAGGAGCAAAAATGCCTTGTCCCCATGTGACAAAAGAGACAAACTAGCACACATTCCCAAGAACATAGATGTCTTTGTCCCCTAAACAAAGGAGAGAGAAACACAGGTAAGCACACACAGGCACGTTCAATATTGTCCATGTCCACTTGAGGTAGGTGAGAGACAAATAGGCAGTCACACACACTCAAGGACATAAATGCCCTTTAGCCCTGGAAGCATGTAGGAGAGAGACAAATGCAGGCACTCACACTCAGGTCTATATATGCACTTGTCCTCTATAGTCAGTAGAAAGAGGGAATCTGGTAGGCACACACACACTCAGCCAGAAACAGAGATCCACTTGTCCAATACATATGAAAGAGACAAAGTCAGGCTTATACACTCAGGCTGAAGGATGCTCTTGTCCTCTTGCAAGATGTGAGAGTCAGACAAAGGAAAGAACTCATTCTCAAGACCATAGTTATGTACGTGCAGTATTGGCAGGGAAGAGAGAGACACATTAAGTGACTATATCCCAGTAAAATATGTGACTTTTCACAGTATAAGCAGATGAGAGGGACACACTCAGGCACAAAACCTGAGGTCCAAGGATGCCTTTGTATGTAGCATCAAGGGAGAGAGACACAGCTTTGCACACACACTCAGGTCCATATATGCTCTTTTCCCATAGATGTTGGGGACAAGGCCACAGGCGGGCACAAAATTCTAGCGGACTATTGATCTTTCCCCCTACAGTGAAGAGAGGTACCTAGAAAGCTACACACACTCAAGCCTATATGACCTCATTCCCTAAATGAAACTAAGAGACACAAACAGGCAAGAATTGACAGTCAGTCCCATGTTAAGCACGTTTCCTAGAGGAACTGAAAAAATATACAAACAGGCATAAACAATCAGGCACATCAATTCCGATCTCACCGAGATGAAGAGGAGTAACACACTACCAGGCACTCACACTCTTGCTCTAGTATAACTTTAAAAAATATGGTCAGTGAAGAGAGACACATGGAGGTATGTCCTCTCAGCCACATAGAAACTCTTTTGCTCTAGAAGCAGGTATGAGATTGTGGCAGGTATACACACTGAACTCAATAGATTCTTCAGTGTCCTTGAGGCAGTAGAAAGAGAGACAAAGGCAGGCACTTCCAGTAAGTTCAAGATACCTTTGTTCTCTCGAAACAACAGTGAGAAACACAGTAAGGCACACATACACACAGGGACATAGATACTATTCTCTTCTAGAGTCATGGGAGATTGGGACACAGGATAGCACACTCACATGCACTCAGATGCATAGAGTTAATTGTCTCATATAAGCATATGAGAAAGAGACCCATCTAGGCACTCACATTTAGGCCCAAGCCTGCTGTTGTTCCCTTGACATAGATGATAAAAAGACAAAGTGAGGGACACTCATTCAGGCCCATAAATCCCTTGTAGCTTAGGAAGAAGGAAGAGACATACATAGGCAGGAATACACTCTCAGCCATAAACGTGACTTTTCCTCCGATAAGCAGGTGAGGGAGATACAGGCAGTAGCACACCCTGAAGACCATAGATGTCATTATATGAAAGAAACAGGTTAGAGGGACTGGTTGGCAAACACACTTAGATGCATAGTTGCACTTGTGCTCTCAAGGCAGGTGTCCTCTCAAGGCAAGGAGTCACAGACAGGCAGTCAAACACAGGCACACAGATGCTCTTTCCTGCCCTACAGGCAGGTGAGAGATAACCAGATGAGCACTGCTTCCCTTGCTCACAAATGACCCTCTTCGATAAATGTGGGTAAAGGACTGACAAAGTCTAGAACACACACTGACACACATAGATGCCCTTGTCTCCTAGAGTGAGAGGAACGAGACACAGGTAGGGACACACATTCAGTCCCACAGATGATATTATCCCTAAGTGACAGGTTGATAGACACAGGCAGGAAACAACTCTCAGGCCAAGCGATTCCCTTTTCTCCTAGAGGCATGGAAAAGTGTTACACAGGCAGGTACACACACCCAGGCACATGCATGCACTTATCACCCAAAGGCAGGTGCAAGAGACATAGGAAGGCACACACACTCTGCCCAATCAATTCTCCTTTACCCTAAGAGGGAGCTACAAGAGAGACACAGGCACACAAACACACTCAGGATCAAAGATATCCTTGGACCCTAGAGGAAATTGAGAGAATTACACAGGTAGGAACACAAACTCAGGCCCATTGATGGCATTTTATGTCGGTATGTATGTGCAAGAGACACAAGAAAGCATACTCACAGACACATAAGAGGCTTTGTCCCACATAGGCAGAGGAAAGGGGAAAACAAGGCTCAGAGTTGCCCTTCTCCCATAGAGGGATAGCAGTGAGATATTATCTGACATATTACTGAAACCTATTGATGCAATTTTCACCTAGATGAAAGGAGAGAAACTCACGCAGACACAAACACTCTGTTCCTAAAATGCTCTATATCCTAAAAGCCTATAAGAGAGGCAGGTTGGAACATCCACACTGCACAAAAATTCCCTTTTCTCCTATGGGCAGCAAAAGAGACAATGACATTAACTCACACACAGGCAAATAGATGCTCTGGCCACCAAAGCAAACACACACACTTGCCTATATGGACCTAATCGCTAGAGGTCTGGGAATGAGACATAATAGGCACATTTATTCAGGAAGAGAGACTACCATTGACCACACAATTAAAGGGGAGAGACACAGTGAGGCACACAAATTCCGGCCCATGGATTCCTGTATACACTGGAAACATAAGAGAGGCACAGACAGACACATACAACAGGGTCATAGGTGCCCTTGTACCATATAGTCAGGTGAGAGAGATAAAGGTAGGTAAACAAATTCATACTCATATATGTCTTGCTGCCTAGAGGAAGGTTGTCTAGAAAAGCAGATAGGCACACACACACTCAGGTTCATTGTTGATCTACTTCAGGGGAAGTATATAAAAAGACACAGGCAGGCTCACACTCAGCATTAGAGTTGACCTTTCACGCCTATAGGCAGGGGAGAGAGAAAAGAAAACAATACAAGAGGTCCAGGGTTGCACTTGTAGGTTAGAAGTGGTTAAGGATGACACAGGTTGGCATAAACACTCAGAAACATTGATGACCTTGTCCCTTCTGACAGGTGAGGGTCATAGGCAAGCACTAAACTTAGGCATAAATATACACTGGTCTGTTAGAGAAGCTGAGGGAGACACATGAAATCACCAATATGGGAAAATAAACTCCCATGTACCATAAGATCATGGGAGAGAGAAACAGGTAGGAAATCACAGTCAGGCCCTCAATATCTTCATCCTCTAGAGGTAGGTGAGAGAGTGACACCAGGAAGAACACGCACTTAAAAATAGAGAATCCCATTTCCTATGGAGGCCGGTGAGAAAGATGCAGGGAGACACTCACGCTATGTTCAGAGATACCATTGCCACCTAGATACATAGAAGAAAAAAATCAGGCAGGCACACATAGACAGTCCCATAGGACTTTGTAGCCTATGCGCTTATTAGAGAGAGATACAGACAGAAAGCACACACTCAGGCTCAGAGTTACCCTTGTCCCATAGTGGGACAGTAGTGAGATACAGTCTGACATACTAATGAAATCTATTGATGTAATTTTCACCCAGATGAAAGGAGAGAAACTCATGCAGACACAAACACTCTGTCCCTAAAATGCTTTATATCCTAGAAACGTATGAGAGAGACAGGTTGGAACACACACACTGTACATGAATGCCCTTTTTTCCTATGGGCAGGAAGAGAGATAAAGACACTCACTCACACTCAGGAAAATAGATGCTCTGGCCACTAGAGGCAGGTGACAGAGAAACAGGCAGGCAAATAAACCCAGGCCCTTATTAGATTCTAATCACTAGAGGAAGTGGAAAGAGACAGACACAGGCAGGCTCTCAAACCCAGGCATATAGGTTGCCAGCTCTCTTTGTATACACACATGCAGTTAAAACATTTAATAAAAAGAAAGTAGTCAAAATATAATATGAACAGATACAGATAGATTAGAAAATCAAGTCAGGAAAGCAGCAACTGCTGAATATCTCCATATAGACTCATAGAGTACAATTGCTAAGCCTTGTAGAACCATTCACTGTCATTGGAACTTCTATTTAGACAAATCACAGCCTAGCCACTAACCATCAATCACATTCACTAAGGATTATATTTGAACAAATGACAACACTCACTCTCAGAACAAATAATAATCATCGAAGTTAGTGTTTCTGACCAATCACAGCCTTGCTCTTAACAGTAACCGTATTTGTTTTGACCAATTATAATCTTTGCTCTAAGGATCAATCAGTCCTTGGCTTGTATATTCACAGGCATTCTCATAATCTGTGCAAATTCTAGAGTTGCCAGGATACAGTAAACACAAGGCCACATTACTTCAAGTGGAACATATGGTAAGGTTGATTCCGTGGAGCTCTCTGGTAAGGGCGAAATGCAGAGATTTTTTTTGTCTAACCTTGTAGAGATCATTGATAAGGGAATGGGGGTCACCAGGTGATTATTGCAGAATTCATTATTTCATATTTTAGTCTTATAAGTTTCAGACTAGTATAAATTTATGTAATTAAGTATATAACTTATTCAAGGTTAATTATCAACTTGATGATTATAACAATATTTCCGTTCTTTGAGTAATAATAACTATACCACAGTAAAAAATGTAATGGAATACAATGGCAAAAGAGCCAGACTAGCTGCGTTTTCAAATACAAAAAAAGGTGTCTTATAAGAGATATACAGTACCAAAAATACTTGAAGGATCATGAGTATACTGTCACAAATATTCTTTATGATTCCTATAAGCAGACTTATTGATTATAAACAGAATATGGTAAAGTGTATGACATAGAAGATGGAGCAGAAGAGAAAAGTATATATAATACATTTAACAGTGGAAAAAGGGCAAGGCTAGCTGCGTTTTTAGGTACCAAAAAGTTGTATCAAAAGAGATATACAGTACCTTAAATACGGGAAGGATCATGAGTGCACTGGGAAAAATATTCTAGATGATTCCTATAAGAAGACTTATTGATTATAAAAAATATGTGGTAAAGTATATGACATAGAAGATGCAGGAGTTGATAAAAGTATATGTAATATATTTAAAGGTGGATGTATGAAAAAAATAAATAAAATTTATCTATATATATGAAAGAGGAGCCATATGAGACAAATAAATCTAAAGATAGTTGATAGATTTTGAATAGATTGAGCGTATAACAGAGAAAGAGAGGAGAAGAGAGAGAAAGAGAGTGAGAGCAATGGAAGATGAATATACCACAAGCAGTGAATAGATGATAAATATATGGTGAAAAATAAAGGATATATGAAAAGAAAGTTATCTTATATGAAAGCTGGAGATTTATAGATAAATTGAAAAATAGATAAGAATGGATTATTGTAAGTAGACGACAAATGATACATCAATAGTATAGAAAATAAGATATCCAGAAGATAAATGATGGATTAACACGTGGATAACAGGAACAGACTAACTAACTGATAGATAGATGAATGGATGGCAGGCACAAGATAGATAGAGGATCAAGGAGAGAGAGGTGAAGAAAAATACAGAGGAGTCAGATCAGAGAATCCATATGTGGAATGTAGCTAATGGCTCAGCAATTAAATATAATAAAGAATAAAGAAAATAGATAGACAATAACTACAAGTTAGATTAGCAGAGGAAGAGAAATTCAGGGTAGTTATGGGATACTGATACATGGATGGTTAACATTCACAGAATCACTAGAGTATAGAAGAGAGGTAGAAGATAATCAAAGGATACAGAACGTAAAGAAGATAAACTGATGGAAGTTATCTACATGAGAGAGAGGTGGGTAGGAGAAAAAAATAGAGCTAATGATTAATGATACTTGAATGGTAGCCATTCACAGCAAAGCTTAAAAGATAGATGGAACACAGGCATGGGATGGTCAGAGCATCGATCTATATGGATAGAGAGATATAGCATAGTAAGATGATAAATAATGGAGGGATATTTTACAGACACATGATATATTTAGAAGAAATATTATATAAATACAAACGAAGTATATAGAGGATAGAGAATTTTGATATATGGAACAAGGTTACAGGATAACTATAAGACAATGTGATCCTTAAACGGAAGTTAGATTCAGAATAGCTGCTACATAGGCGATCTTTATATGTTAGACACAATGTTGACACATTAACTCCAGGGAAGGTGCTAATATAAACACAGGGTAGGTAAAATTTATAGTTGCATAGATTGAAATAAGACTCCTGCAGGATAGATGATACATAGATTCAGTTATTGAGAGCATGTATAGATGATAAAATAAATATATGTGGAAGATAGACATGGTATATATTTTGCAGGCCATAAACGGATTAACGTATATAAATAGGAGATACGAAATTCATTGTAGATTTATAAAAACTGGAATTTTGATGATAGATGAATAATAGTTCTGAAAGAGATACAGCATATGTAAATAGTCAATCATAGTTAGTGTAAATTAACCACAGCATAGCAGAAATATAAATGATTCTTGGAAAGGAAACACAAGCAAATTATTGTAAGTTTAAGCCTATCATGTTTTAATAAGAGTGTCCAGGACAGCCAAGGCTACACAGTTAAACCCTGTTTTGAAACACACACACACACACACACACACACACACACACACACACACACACACACACACACACACACACACACACATACAAATAAGAAAGTAAACATAGGATAGATAGATGGTAGATTGCAGAGAGGTGAAAATAATGAAAGATAAATACAGGTTAGTTGGCTATGGGATAAATTGTTGATAGAAAATATAGGGATACAGTGTTGATAGATGACAGATTGCAATAGGTATTATATAGGTTAATTGTAGGTATATGCATGATGAATACATAGTTGATAGAAAACAGGATGGAAACCTGTAGAGAGATGATAGGGTTCAATAAGGTTTGATAGCAAGTAGACAATTAGATAATAAGAGATAGAAGATTTAGGCTAGTGATACAGTAGAAGATAGAATATAGATAATGATATATAGAAAATCAATGACAGACAACAAATGATGGAGAGATGCACGGCAGTTTGTAAAGAGATAGCACACAAAAAATAGAATGTAGATTGGAGAGGACAGGAGAAATCGAAGGAAGAAAACAGAGAGGTGATACATATAGAACAGGTAGCTGCTACAGATTATAAAAACATGATTGCTTTGTATAATATTGGTCTTAATTGGTTTTAGATTCTACTTTTACCTGATTGAAAAATGGAGAGAAATCAGCAGGTAAAGAGGATGAGGTAGGAATTGATAATGCTGTTGACAAAGAATCTCTTACTCAACGAGTTATAACTTTGACATTCTTTTCACTTCACTGAAATAATGGAAATGGAATTTACTTGCTTGGTTGTTTATTTACTATTTATTTTAGATACCAGTTCATGGTATTTAGCCTGCCTTGCCTCAAAAACTCAATGCTTATGCATTCCTATCTGAGTATTGATTAAGGCCACATCTTCACATACCTTTTTGCAAGAGTTCCTGTGCATAATGAAGGCAGTTGATGTTTAATTAACAAAGAAGCCTGACATTTTCTTGTCTTATAACATAGATTCACATATGAATAATTCACCTCATTGCTACTATTTATAATGCTCATTCTTGAATTCTCTGATAATTAGGGTTGCTTTTAATCCATGCCAGAATCAAACTCCAGAAGAATTTTGCAATTTGTTGAAAAGAATTAGAAAATTGATGGAGAAGCACTCTCATGGACACACTAGAGCCAGAGCAAGGCCTATAAGAGGTCAGGCAACTGTTACCTCTACAACTGCTGATAGAGGTTTGACCAAGTTCCATTTCTTGCTTGTAGCATTATTGACTTTAGAGGATCAAAAACCGTACCATACTTTGACAGGCAAAGAGGAGGGAATATTAGTTGGTGGCGACAGTAGGCGTACTATTTGTTTCTTTCCACTTACAGGCTGATTGCAGGTGGAATATGTACAGTGCACAAAATATACCCAAAAGCATGTCCAATAGTGGAACTAACCAAAGTAAAATTGTAAATTCGTAATGACCATTTCTGTGGATCTGTAAGCCAATGCTTAAATTATGGCACACATGTAGCTCTTGATGTGAGATGGATTTATTTCCAAAAACATAATCATAGTAACTTAATCTTAGATGAAGGCATGACATTCTTGACTACATCATTCCTTGAGAACTTACCCTATTTCTCTGCCCTCTTTGTGGCTAAACCCCATGAAATATCTCCGAGGCCCACTGTCCACTCCTTCACATTGCATTTCTTCTTCAACCATCTTCAGCAGGGCTGAAGTTTCTACACTTTCCATCCTACAGCACTAATGCTAGATACAATATTCTCATGGTCCCTTTGGTGAAGATGTTTGAGTGTACTCTGAAGACATATTGTGAGACTGTTGACCTAAAGCTACAATTCCCAGGAAAATCATTGTAAACCCTGACACTTTCATTTTCTTGTGAGTTGGGGAGCTAATTCATATTTACCAAAATATTGAAGTTATAGCTTCTGTTACCCAATATCCTTACTAACTCTCGTCAAGGCAAAAGAGTGTTAGATTTGTGAACAGGAACAGAGGCCATGATGAAGTGGAATGCACACTGAACTGTCCTTGGAATGGCCTTACATTATCTCAAGTAAAAGGCCTTCATCAAGAGGATACATGATGGCGGCGAGCAGTGTGGACCATTTTTGGAGCCTCCAGTGAACAACTCAGGGAATTGCAGAGATTTCTGAGCCAGGATCACCAAGGTCCCCACACCACGGCAGCGGGACTGCTCCATGGATCGGAGGGATCAGGGTGCAGAGGACCTGCATGACCCTTCACACGGAAGGAGCATGACTTTTCTCTAATCGGAGCAGCAGTGGCAGAGGCAGAAGCAGCGGCTCTAGCGGCACCAGTGGCACCAGCGGTGGTGGTGGCGGTGGCTGAGGTTTCCAGCTCATAACCTTCCAGTGGAGGTGATCGGTGTGGTGGCCCATGGGAGTTGCTGTGGGAGAGGAGACTCTGGGTAGGATTTGGTTTGTGCAGTGCCTTGGGACCCAGACTGGACTCAGTGGACAGTGCGGCACCGGACTCCCGGGTACAGCTCAGTGAGCAGCGCCGTGGAGATGCTGGCTCAGCCCAATAAGCAATTTTGCCCAGTGCACTGACACAGCACAGCCACAGCTCCCCTGCTGTGGCGCAGGCTGGGTGGAGCGCTCAGTTCCACCTTAGGCACCACCTCAGCTCAGTGGCAGCTCCCCAGCTGTGATGCTGTCTGAACGGATCTCTTGGTTCGACCAGTGGCGCTGGCTCAACGCAGCCGCAGTTCTTCTGTTGTGACGCAGGCTGTGTGGAGCACTGAGCTTCACTGGAGGCCCTGGCTTGGTGCAGCTGCAGTTCTCTTGCTGTGACGAGCCTGGGTGGAGCGCTAAGTTCCACCGGCTCTAAGACTCTGGTTGGACACAGTGTGCAATTTGAATCCAGAATTCCTGGCTGAGCTTGGGGGACAGTTCGGACCCTGAGTGATTAACTGACCACAGCACACACTTTGGGCCAATAGCCCCTAGCTGAGCTTCGTGTGAAGTCCCAGCCCAAAAATTCTGGCTGGTTCTTGTGTGCATTTTGGGCCCAGAATACCTAGCTGAGCTCGGCAGATGGTTCAGGCCCTGAGATTCTAGCTGAGTTTGGCCCGTGGTTCGGACCCAGTTTTCCTGGCTGGACTTGGCAGGGAACCCAGAAGGCTGTGGATACCTTGGCCTGATGCAACGCACATTCAGAGACCCAGAACGATTGACGGACACACAGCACAGGGGAACTGAAGAACACTGGCTGTGAGAGACCAGAACAACAGGGCTAACCTTTAAACATTCCGCACCAGTGAAGCAATAGAGCTCCTAGCCTAGGGAAATCGTGAGAAAGCAATTGAATCTATCATCAGACTCCTTCTATCCAACTCTGGTAGCTACCCAAGAAAAACAAAGACCCAAAGATATCTAAAGGACAGCGTAAAAGCATACGCAAAAAAACCCAAAAGAACATGGCGTCTCCAGTTTCCAGCTATCCCAAAGAAAACAACCCAGAGAACTCAAATACAACGGAAATACAAGAAAATGACCTCAAATCCTTAGTAATGAGGATGGTAATGGAGGAAACAAAATTTGTAATCAAATGCAGGAAGACGCAGACAAACAGGTGAGAGACATAAAAGAAGCACATGGAGTGGATCTGGAAAAATTGCAGGAAAATGCAAACAACCAGATGAAAGAAATAACTAAAACGGTTCAACCTCTGAAGACCTATAAAGAGGCAATGGAAGAAACTCAGGAATATACAAAAAATCAGATGAAAGAAATCAAAAAATCAGTTCAAGATCTGAAAATGAAAATGGAGTCAATGATAAACACACAGACAGAAGAATAACAAGAACGTGAGACTTCAGAGAAGAAGACGAACAACACAGAGGTGAACTTTTCTAACAGAATCCAAGAGATGGAAGAACAAATCTCAGGTCTAGAAGATAAAATCACATATCTTGAAGCAACTATTAAGGAAAATGCGAAATCTGTAAAACTCCTGACACAAAACATCCAAGAAATTAAGGACACAATGAAAAGAAGAAATCTGAGGATAATAGGCATTTAAGAAAGAGAAGATATCAGTCTCCAAGGCCCAGAAACTATTCTCAATAAAATCATAGAAGAAAATTTCCCCAATCTAAAGAAAGAGATGCCTATAAACATACAAGAGGCCTACAGAACACCAAATAGAATTGACCAGAAAAGAAAAACTGCCCGCCACATAATAATCAAAACACAAAACATGCAGAACAAAGAAAAAATATTAAAAGCTGCAAGGGAAAAGGGCCAAATAACATTTAATGGTAAACCTATCAGAATTACACCTGACTTCTCAGCAGAGACCATAAAAGCCAGAAGGGCCTGGACAGAGATCCTGCAAACCCTAAGAGAACACACATGCCAGGCCAGACTACTTTACCCAGCAAAACTATCAATAACCATTGATGGAGAAAACAAAATATTCCATGACAAAAACAAATTCAAACAGTACCTATCCACAAACCCAGCTTTACAGAAGGTACTAGAAGGAAAACTCCATCCCAAAGGGTCAAGCTACAAACAAAACTACCCAGGAAATAGATAACTATCCCATGGCAAAAACACAACTACACAAACGCTCGACTGGAAACAACATCAAAATTAAGACTCTTAACAGTCACTGGTCATTAATATCTCTCAACATCAATGGCCTCAATTCTCCAATAAAAAGACACAGACTAACTGAATGGGTACATAAACAAGATCCAACATTCTTCTGCATCCAAGAAACACATCTCACCCATAATGAAAGGCATTACCTCAGGGTAAAAGGTTGGAAAAAAATATTCCAAGCAAATGGTCACAAGAAGCAAGCAGGTGTAGCCATTTTAGTATCGAACAAAATAGACTTTCAACCAAAATTAATCAAAAGGGATGAGGAAGGACACTTCATACTCATCAAAGGTAAAGTCAACCAAGATGACATCACAATTCTGAACATCTATGCTCCCAATACAAGGGCACCCACATATGTAAAAGATCTCCTAAAAAGCTTAAATCACACATCGATCCCCACACAATAATAGTGGGAGACTTCAACACCCCACTCTCACTGAAGGATAAGTCATTGAAACAGAAACTAAGCCGAGAAATAACATCATTAACCAATGCCATGGGTCAAATGGATCTAACAGATATCTATAGAACCTTTCACCCAAACAAGAAAGAATACACCTTCTTCTCTGCACCCCATGGAACCTTCTCCAAAATTGATCACATCGTAGGTCACAAAGCAAGCCTCAACAGATACAAGAGGATTGAAATAATACCTTGTATCCTATCAGATCACCATGCTCTTAGGCTGCAATTCAACAACAACAGAAATAACAAAAAGCCTACACGTACGTGGAAACTAAACAACTCTCTGCTAAATGACACCTGGGTCAGGGAAGAAATAAAGAAAGAAATCAAGGAGTTTCTGAAATTCAATGAAAATGAAGAAACAACATACCCAAATTTGTGGGATACATTGAAAGCAGTGCTAAGAGGAAAATTCATAGCACTAAGTGCCTTTAAAAAGAAATTGGAAACATCGCACATAAGCATCTTAACAACACAACTGGAAGCCCTAGAAAAAAAAGAAGCAGAAACACCCAAGAGGGGTAGACGCCTGGAAATAATCAAACTCAGGGCTGAAATTAACAAATTAGAAACTAAGAAAACAGTCCAAAGAATCAACAAAACCAAAAGCTGGTTCTTTGAGAAAATCAACAAGATAGACAGACCATTAGCCAAACTAACTAAAAGGCAGAGAGACAGTATTGAAATCAACAAAATCAGAAATGAAAAGGGAGACATAACAACAGACACTGAAGAAATTCAAAGAATCATAAGATCCTACTTTGAAGGCATATACGCCACAAAATTTGAAAATCTAAGGGAAATGGACGATTTCTTGATCAATTTCACTTGCCAAAGTTGAATGAAGAACAGATAAACAAGTTAAATAGTCCCATTTCCCCTACAGAAATAGAAGCAATCATCGATGGTCTCCCAACCAAAAAAAGCCCAGGGCCAGATGGTTTCAGTGCAGAATTCTACCAGACCTTTAAGGGCGAGCTAATACCGATACTCTTCAAGCTACTCCAAAAGATAGAAATGGATGGAAAATTACCAAATTCATTCTATGAGGCCATAGTCTCATTGATACCTAAACCTCACAAAGACTCAACAAAGAAAGAGAATTTCAGACCAATTTCTCTTATGAACATAGATGCAAAAATACTAAATAAAATACTTGCAAAACGAATACAGGAGCACATCAAAGATATCATTCATCATGACCAAGTAGGCTTCATTCCAGGCATGCAGGGATGGTTTAATATATGGAAATCCATCAATGTAATCCACCATATAAACAAACTGAAAATAAAAAACCACATGATCATCTCCTTGGATGCAGAGAAAGCATTTGATAAAATTCAACACCCATTCATGTTTAAAGTTTTAGAGAGATCGGGGATACAAGGCACTTTCCTCAACATAATAAAGGCTATATACAGCAAGCCAATAGCCAAAATCAAAGTAAATGGTGAGATACTCAAGGAAATTCCTCTAAAATCGGAAACAAGGCAACGCTGCCCACTCTCTCCATATCTCTTCAATATAGTTCTCGAAGTTCTAGCCAGAGCAATAAGACAACAAAAGGAGATCAAGGGTATCCAAATGGGAAAGGAGGAAGTCAAATTATCCCTCTTTGCAGATGATATGATAGTGTACATAAGTGACCCTCAAAACTCCACCAGAGAACTCCTAAAGCTGATAAACACCTTCAGCAAATTGGCTGGACACAAAATTAACTCTAAAAAGTCTGTAGCCTTCCTATACACAAATGACAAGCTTGCAGAGGAAGAAATTAGGAAAACCACACCCTTCACATTAGCCACAAGCAATATAAAATATCTAGGAGTTACCCTAACTAAGCAAGTGAAGGACTTGTATGAAAAAAATTTCAAAACTCTGAAGAAAGAGATTGAAGATGACCTGAGAAGATGGCGTGATCTTCCTTGCTCATGGATCGGGAGAATTAACATAGTAAAAATGTCCATCCTACCAAAAGCAATCTACAGATTCAATGCAATCCCTATCAAAATAACTACACAATTTTTTAAAGACATTGAAAGTTCAATTCTGAACTTCATATGGAAAAACAAAAAACCCAGAATAGCTAAAACAATCTTGTACAATAAAAGATGCTCCGGAGGAATCTCCATACCTGATCTCAAACTGTACTATAAAGCAATAGTACTTAAAACAGCATGGTACTAGCACAGCAACAGGCTGGTTGATCAGTGGAATCGAATCGAAGACCCAGATATGAATCCACACACATATGGTCACTTGATTTTTGACAAAGAAGCCAAATCCATTCAATGGAAAAAGGATAGCATCTTCAACAAATGGTGCTGGTCTAACTGGAGGTCTATGTGTAAAAAAATGCAACTGGACCCATATTTGTCACCTTGCACAAAACTCAAATCCAAGTGGATTAAAGACCTCAATATAAAACCAGAGACACTAAGCCACTTAGAAGAAAAAGTGGGAAAGAGCCTGGAACATATTGGCACAGGAGACAACTTCCTGAACAGAACACCAACGGCCCAGGCCTTAATGTCAACCATTAATAAATGGGACCTCATGAGGCTGAGAAGCTTCTGTAAGGCAGGAGACACTGTCAAGAGAACAAAGCGACAGCCTACAGACTGGGAAAAAATCTTCACCAACCCTACATCTGACAAAGGTCTAATATCCAAAATATATAAAGAACTCAAGAAATTAAACACCACCAAACCGAATAACCCAATTGAGAAATGGGGCTTGGACCTAAACAGAGAATTCTCAACAGAGGAGTATCAAATGGCTGAGAAACACTTAAAGAAATGCTCAACCTCCTTAGTCATCAGGGAAATGCAAATCAAAACAACTCTGAGATTCCATCTTACACCCATCAGAATGGCTAAGATCAAAAATTCAAGGGACACCACATGCTGGCGAGGATGTGGGGAGAGAGGAACACTCCTTCATTGCTGGTGGGAATGCAAACTAGTACAGCCACTTTGGAAATCTATCTGGTGCTATCTCAGAAAAATGGGAATAGGGCTTCCTCAAGACCCAGCTATTCCACTCCTTGGAATATACCCAGAAGATGCTCCAGCACACAACAAGAAAATTTGCTCAACCATGTTCATAGCAGCCTTATTCATAATAGCCAGAACATGGAAACAGCCTAAGTGTCCCTCAGTAGAAGAGTGGATAAAGAAACTGTGGTACACACATATGGTCACTTGATTTTTGACAAAGAAGCCAAATCCATTCAATGGAAAAAAAATAGCATCTTCAAAAATGGTGCTGGTCTAACTGGAGGTCTATGTGTAAAAAAATGAAACTGGACCCATATTTGTCACCTTGCTCAAAACTCAAATCCAAGTGGATTAAAGACCTCAACATAAAACCAGAGACACTAACTCACTTAGAAGAAAAAGTGGGAAAGAGCCTGGAACATATTGGCACAGGAGACAACTTCCTGAACAGAACACCAACGGTCCAGGCCTTTATGTCAACCATTAATAAATGGGACCTCATGAGGCTGAGAAGCTTCTGTAAGGCAGGAGACACTGTCAAGAGAACAAAGCGACAGCCTACAGACTGGGAAAAAATCTTCACCAACCCTACATCTGACAAAGGTCTAATATCCAAAATATATAAAGAACTCAAGAAATTAAACACCACCAAACCGAATAACCCAATTGAGAAATGGGGCTTGGAACTAAACAGAGAATTCTCAACAGAGGAGTATCAAATGGCTGAGAAACACTTAAAGAAATGCTCAACCTCCTTAGTCATCAGGGAAATGCAAATCAAAACAACTCTGAGATTCCATCTTACACCCATCAGAATGGCTAAGATCAAAAATTCAAGCGACACTACATGCTGGCGAGGATGTGGGGAGAGAGGAACACTCCTTCATTGCTGGTGGGAATGCAAACTAGTACAGCCACTTTGGAAATCTATCTGGTGCTATCTCAGAAAAATGGGAATAGGGCTTCCTCAAGACCCAGCTATTCCACTCCTTGGAATATACCCAGAAGATGCTCTAGCACACAACAAGAAAATTTGCTCAACCATGTTCATAGCAGCCTTATTCATAATAGCCAGAACATGGAAACAGCCTAAGTGTCCCTCAGTAGAAGAGTGGATAAAGAAACTGTGGTACATATACACTATGGAATACTACTCAGCTATTAAAAACAAGGAATTCCCGAAATTTGTGGATAAATGGATTGAGCTAGAAATGATCATAATGAGTGAGGTAACCCAGAAGCAGAAAGAATCAAATGGTATATACTCACTTATATCTGCATACTAGCCCAAGGGGCATGTCCCACGAAAGCCTTCACTTACCAGGAAACTGGGACAGAGGGGAAGGCATCCTATTGGGACTCTAAATGAGAGACGCATGGGAGAACAGCAAAATACAAGGATCCAGAGGGTCCTAGAAATCTACAAGTAGAACAATATGATAGGCAGATTTGGGCCCAGGGGTCCCGCTCAAACTAAGGCACCAGCCAAGGACAATACAGGAGGTAAACTTTAAACCCCTTCCCAGATCTAGCCAATGGTCAGAATATTCTCCACAGTTGAGTGGAGAGTGTGATACGACTTTCTCACATACTCTGGGGCCTCACATTTGACCATGTCCCCTGGAGGGTGAGACCTGGTGGCACTCAGAGGAAGGACAGCAAGTAGCCAAGAAGAGACTTGATACCCTATGAGAATATATAGGGGGACGTAATCCCCCTCAGGAACAGTCATAGGGGAGGGGAATAATGGGAAAATGGGGGGGGGGAGGAATGGGAGGATACAAGGGATGGGATAAACATTGAGATGTAACAAGAATAAATTAATAAAAAAAAAATAAAAATAAAAAAAAAAAGAAACTGTGGTACATATACACTATGGAATACTACTCAGCTATTAAAAACAAGGAATTCCCGAAATTTGTGGATAAATGGATTGAGCTAGAAATGATCATAATGAGTGAGTTAACCCAGAAGCAGAAAGAATCAAATGGTATATACTCACTTATATCTGCATACTAGCCCAAGGGGCATGTCCCACGAAAGCCTTCACTTACCAGGAAACTGGGACAGAGGGGAAGGCATCCTATTGGGACTCTAAATGAGAGATGCATGGGAGAACAGCAAAATACAAGGATCCAGAGGGTCCTAGAAATCTACAAGTAGAACAATATGATAGGCAGATTTGGGCCCAGGGGTCCCGCTCAAACTAAGGCACCAGCCAAGGACAATACAGGAGGTAAACTTTAAACCCCTTCCCAGATCTAGCCAATGGTCAGAATATTCTCCACAGTTGAGTGGAGAGTGTGATATGACTTTCTCACGTACTCTGGTGCCTCACATTTGACCATGTCCCCTGGATGGGGAGACCTGGTGGCACTCAGAAGATGGACAGCAAGTAGCCAAGAAGAGACTTGATACCCTATGAGAATATATAGGGGGAGGTAATCCCCCTCAGGAACAGTCATAGGGGAGGGGAATAATGGGAAAATGGGGGGGGGAGGAATGGGAGGATACAAGTGATGGGATAAACATTGAGATGTAACAAGAATAAATTAATTAAAAAAAAAGAATTATAGATCTTGGAGGAAACAGTGTCATACGGAACATGGGAAGAACACTGCAATCAGGAACTCATAATAATATTGTGACCTCATGAGACCTACAGAAACCCTATGTCCAGTAATTTAGCCTCAAAAGAATGATTTTCTAACTGATGTTTTTAAACCAATATAGACATATGAGTCAACAAGACACCACTGCTAGAACCCAATCTATACTTTCAACATAGTAAAAACATTTACAAACAGAAAGTCTTCTAGCACAAGGATTAAAACTAGATATTCAGATGTTTATTTTGATAATCACTGGATACTATATTTACTTTTATACTCCATTACTTTTACATTTTAATATATGATCTATTTTGTACTTAGATATTAAGCTTAAGAGCCAGTGGTATAAAGAGAACACATTTTTTTACATAATGAGAAAGGGAAATGACAAACTATTTCAACTAAAGCAAATGGTTTTAAATTGCCTACACTGGGGAAATATCTCATGGTAAGGTTATGGCAACAAAATTTTTTTATTTTCTTTCTCATTGCCTCATCTTGATAAAACAGGATTTAAAAACCATAACTGTGACTAACTCCAGATCTCAAATGCTAGCATGAGTACCTTCAGTACTACAGTTATTTAAAATAAATATTTGTTATTCAGGCTGTGTATGTGTGTGTGTGTGTGTTTGTGTGTGTGTGTGTGTGTGTGTGTGTGTGTGTGTGTGTGTTCAAGAATGTCAGTACTCTTCAATACACAGGTAAAAGTTGCAGGAATCAGTCCACTTTTCTTCTATTTGGGTTCTAAGATTTGTGCTCACAATGTCACATGTACTGAATATGTTTTTTCTTCATCCATTTTAAGACACTTAAAGAAAATAATACAACAGGTACCATTTACATTATTCCAAAGATATATGGAAGTACCAAGGTTTGGAACCTGCAATTTGCTCATCTGTGATTTACTTAATGTCCTTGTTGATCATTCTATTGTATGCACTTCCCGTATAAAAAAACAAATTTCAGGTTTTCATTACTTATCACCATCATATATATTACTTGGATGGCTTTACTGTAGTTTCATCATCAGAGTCAAAAATTAAAACATAGGCATGAATTTCAATGGGGTTTTCCTGCAGAAAAATTATCACATTGTTGCCATCATTATTTTGGAAACTTTGAGAGTCAAATCCACAGTCAAAATGCAGCCTAAAATCCACTCTTATGTATCTGTCTACTAAGAAGATCTTTACATTTATAGCATGCATTACATACTTTCCTTTTCTCTAATCGATATGTAAGTGTTTTAGGAAGACACCAAGTTGACAAGTACCAAAATGAAATATACACCAATGATTTATTTCAAGCCTAATGGATGAGTGAAGATATTTCACTTTGATTCAAGTTCACTGCTTACCCTTTTAAGCCATCGTAGTATTAAGTCTCTTCTGTCTGCATCCCTGTTCTCCTCTTTTATAAAATAGCCTCCCATATAGAAATAGAGAAATGGTTTATTCTAAAACTAAATGAATTGGTGATAGTTCTAAAACACCATTACAATAGGAACATGTACCTAACATTCCAGAGTTTTACTTGGCTTCTAATATTTTCCTCATGACAATGTTCTAGTTAAACCTGTATCTACTAATAATATCACCATTCATCCTCAATCAGAGAGTTTCCATCCATACAACTATAATCAATCCAGATTCCTGCCACCCACCTAACACTATATACAATGCTCCTTACTGTACACTGCTTCTTCTTGCACAGAAATACAGCTGCTAAAATAAAAAAATGATGTGCCCTTCAAAGTGGGAGTCAAATATGTCATACTCCCTAATTTGGGTTGAGCCCAGAGGACAGAAATGCTTCCCATTCTGTCCCTTAACAGCCTTGGAGCTAATGACCAACTGTTTCTTCTGTTAGGACCCTAGTATCCAAAACAACAAATGTCAGTGAATTATATGAAGCTGACTTTTTTGAAAATAAAAGTGCTAAAAGAATGAAAGATGTCCCTATGGGGCTTAGATTTTCAGCTAAGGATATGCATTTTTGTAATACTGGTTGTGGTATTGAAGGACTATGTTCTTCCAGCTATGCCTAGAGAAGTGCTGTACTACATACTGTATTATTTGCAATCTACTTATAAAGTATGCAAGAAAAGCACTCTTTCCATCTTTTTATACTCTTCATAGGTAGTGAACTCAGGAACTTCAGTTTCCACAAACTTTGTTCTTTTCTTTGACATTTCTTTTCAGAAAATAAATGAGAGAAATTATATTTAAAAATGAGCAGTTCCTGTTATAGTTATCAAAGTTAAAATAAAAGAAAGCGTTTTTTAATAGATGTGAGGGGTTGAGTATTCCACAGCTAATAGTGGAAGTCAGAATAGAACTTTGGGACGTTGGTTATCTACTTTCACTTTCAGGTGTGTTTCATTGATTAAACTCAGGTCATCAAGCTTGCACAGCATGTGCATATAACCCTTCAGCTATCTCACCAATGCAAAGTAATAATTAGTATCATAAAAAAGACTTATATTGTGCTATATCATTTTATAGTAAAAATAATGCCGTAGAAAAAATCACCCAACAACGTGCAATTTTCCATCGTGTTCTATCCATCTCAGGATCCTCAATATGCCATACAAGGTTAAGAACTGTACATATATCCATAATAACAGACCCTAACTAAAAGTGGATTTCTGCTTAGTTTTCAACGAAGGGCTTTTATTTGAGAGAATGTAAGGCCATTCCCAGGACATCTCATTGGGCACTACATTTCAACATGGCCTTTGTTCCTGTTCACAAACCTAACACTCTTGCCTTTACCTGACTTAGTAAGGAATTTGAGTGACACAGCCTCCAACTAAAATATTTTGATAAATATGAATTAGCTCCCAAACTCACAAGAAAAAGAAAGTGTAAGTGTTTACAATGATTTTCCTGGGAATTGTGTCTTGAGGTCAAAAGTCTCACAATATGTCCTCAGAGTGCATTACAAATGTCTTCACTAAAGAGACCATGAGAATACTGTGTTTAGCACTGGTGATGTAGGATGGAGAGTGTAGAAGATTTAGCCCTACTGAAGATGATTGAAGAAGAAATGCAATGTGAATAAGTGGACAGTTGGTCAAGCAAATATTTCAGGGGGTTTATTCCCAAAGTGGGCATACAAATAAAGAAATTTCTCAAGGATTGATGTAGTCAAGAAGGTCAAGCCTTCATCTAATATCAGGAGACTGTGATCATATGTTTATGGAGATAAATCCATCACATATCAAGAGCTACGTGTTTCCCACGATTTAATCATTGTCTTACAGATCCACAGAAATGGTCATTACGATTGTCCATTTGTGCTTTGGTAAGTTCCACTCTTGGACAAGCTTTTGGGTATATTTTGTGCACTGTACATACTCCATCTGCAAACAACATATGAGTGGAAAGAAACAAATAGTACACCTAATGACACCTTCAACATATATTCACTACTCTATGCCACCCAAAGTATGGTAAGGTTTGTGATCCTCTAAAGGCATCAATGCTACAAGGTAGGAATGGGCTTTGATCAAACTTTTATCAGCAGGTGTAGGGGTAAAGGCTGCCTGACCTCTTACAGGCTTTGCTCTGTCTCTAGTGTGTCCATGATCTTGCTTGTCCATCAGTTTTCTACTTCTCTTCAACAAATTGTGAAACTCTTCTTCTGTTGTCTTCTTTCTGACTTAAAGCAACCCTAATTAACAGAGAATTCAAGAACGAGGATTATGAACAGCAACAAAAAGGCCAATTATTCCTATGTGAATCTATAACTTATAAGACATGAAAATGGCACACTTTTTTGTTAATTAAACATCAAGTGACTTCATTATGCACAAAAAATCTTGTGAAAAGGTATGTAAAGATGGAGCCATACACAATAATCAGATATGAATGCGTAAGTATTGAGTTTTTGAGGCAAGTCAGGCCAAATACCATGAACTGGTAGCTAAAATAAATAGGAAATACACAATCAAGCAAGTAAATTCGATTTCCATTATTTCAATGAAGTGAAAAGAATGTCAAAGTTATAACTCATTGAGTAAAAGATTCTTTGTCAACAGCATTATCAATTCCCACTTCATTCTCTTTTCTTGCTGATTATTCTCCATTTTTCAATCTGGTGAAAGTAGAATCTAAAACCAACTAAGACCAATATTCTACAAAGCAATCATGTTCCTATAATCTGTAGCGTCTACCTGTTTTATATTTATCACCTCTTTGCTTTCTTCCTGCGTTTTATCCTGTCCTCACCCACGTACATTAGATCTTTTTGTGACATCTTTTTCCACACTGCCACTCTTCTGTCCATCATCAATTGTCCGTCATTGATTTTCTATATATCATCTTTTATATTCTATCTTATACTGTATCACTAGCCTAAATCTTCTATCTCCTGTTATATAATTGTCTGTTTGCTATCATATCTTTCTCAATCCTGTCATATGTCTACATGTATCCATCCTCTATTTTCTATCGACTGTGTATTCATCATGCATATACCTATAATTTACCTACATAATAGCTACCTTCAATCTATCTTCTTTCAAAGTGAATTACTTTATTTTCTATCAACAATTTATCCCTTCGCCAACTAACCTATATTTTTCTTTGTTATTATCACCTATCTGCCATCTACCATCTATCTATCATGTGTTTACTTTCTTATTTGTATATGTGTGTGTATTTGTGAGTGTGTGCGTGTGTGTCGAAACCGTGTTTCCCTGTGTATCCTTGTTTATCCTGGACTCGCTTAGTAGACCAGGCTGGACTCAAACTCACAGTGATCCGCTTGTGTTTACATTCTAAGAATCATTTATGTTCCTGCTATACTGTGGCTAATTTACACCTAACTATGATTGACTATTTACATATGCTGTATCACTTTCAGATCTATTCTTCATCTATCATACAAATTCTACCTCTTCAAAGTCAAAAATAAATCTAGTATCTCCCATTTATATACTGTTTATGTTCCACTGATCCTGTTTATATCATTCATCTTTGTATAGCCTACAAAAATATACCATGTTTATCTTCCATGTTTCTATACTTTATCATCTATCCATGCTCTGTTTATACTAATCTATGTATCATCTATTCAAAAGGAGTCTCATTTCAATCTATGTACCTATAAATTGTACCTACTCAGTGTGTGTATTAGCATCTACCCTGGAGTTACCGTCTGTCTACCGAGTGTCTAAAAAATACAGATCACATATGTAGCTTTTATTCTGAATCTATCTTCCATTTAAAGATCACTTTGTCCTACAATTATCCTGTAGTACAGTATAGAGTTTATTAAATTAAGTTATGTCCTCTTTTATCAGATAATAGTTCACACATTAGATGCCTGAAACATAGTTTACAAAATGGAGTAGGATCACAGAGAAATATATGAATAAATCAAGATTAAGTCCTGATATTTAAAAGAAAGCCCTTGACGGATAAAGATTTTCTGCATTGCAAACCTCTCTGGCATTTCTTATTTTGCCATAAAAGAAAAACGGTACAAAACAATTCTGCCCACTGATGGCACCTTGTCCCTGCATGCTCACAAGTATATTACATTTACTGGAAGTACTGTGTTGTAAGTGAATAGAAAGGAATAATGGTTATCTCACACTAATGTGGAGTGAACAGTTTGCCTTTGCAGCATATATCCAATGGATTCATTGTTCTTAAAAAAGTACTACAAACTAAATTTTGAGAAAAGAAAGTAACCCACTTTCCCTCTCCCAAAAGGGAACACATTATGTCCCTTCTCCACTTAGATCATTGAGGTCCATCTTCTGTTTAATTTTCCTATTGTGGGGGAAGATTACGATGCTCTGTGCAATCAGAAAATATGAAGGATTTTCTTGACCAGGCTGCAACGGGTGTTGCCTGTTTTCGCTCAGGTATTCATAAGAAGCATGCTGAAAAGAAAAAAGAAGGAGGCTTTGTGGTAAACAGAAATATTATTGGTTGATAGAAGTATCCATTTATTTTAAGCCAGTGAACCTCTTGCAAGCATTATCACATTATTGTTTTACAAGGTACTAGCAGAGAGAGAGAGAGAGAGAGAGAGAGAGAGAGAGAGAGAGATGAATAGAGAGACAGAGAGAGAGATAGAAACACAGAAACAGAGAGAGGAAGGAAATGAGGGAGGTTGGAAAGTAAGATTACTGAAGGATTCCTCTTTCCTGATACCTCTTGGCTTAATGACAGTCCTGAGAATCCAAAACCTTCCTTAATTCTGCAGCATCTGTTTCTTTACCTCCACTCCACAACTATTATGAAGTCAGGACTACCTAAATTCTCACCATTCCCCTTGTATTTACATCATATCTATGTATACACAGTGGAAGTATACACACTAGGAAGTGGAGTAGGGCAAGCAAAAGGGCATTGTTATAGATTTCTATTGTTGAATTTTTTCCACTCTTTTTGGCAGTGATAAAGGACCCAGTCAGTAGACTCAAATAGGGTGAATGAAAAAAATAAATGCAGGAGGTGTTGGGCTAAAGCACACAGCTGAAGATCAGGCCAGGAGGGAGTAGAATGAAATGAGCCCATTTATAATCATATAGGCTCAGGTTGAATCTCTTGTTCTTCCTACTCTCTTTCCAAATGATGATCTGAAAGCCGATGCTAACTGCCTGGACTACCAGATTATTTTTCTTAATATTCAGATATTTAGAGTCAAATTCAAGGTCCTCATTGTCTTGGTAATGGGCATAGAAAGGGCTACTATAGGAGACTACTTAGCTAATGAATCCTTCAGGTCATTAACTCATTTTTGTCTCAGTATGAGATTCTAGGGTCCGAATTTCTGGTGACACTGATGGTTGTCTTGGTAAAGCCTTTTATATGAAAATATTACTATTTTAGCTATCTATAATTTCTAAAACTTTTAAATGAAAATTCGTTTGATGTGTTGCTACTTTTCCAGATTGAATGTTTCCGTTCCTTTTAGGGCAAGCTGGAACTTGTCATGAATTGCTAGATCAGCTTTATTATTTTTATTTGGTTTGGTTTTCTATCTGCAAGTATGACCAGCAAATATTGTCCAAAAAACCTCTCTGCCCTGTCTAAAATAAGTAATCTCTATAGACATATTCTAAGCAAACTCACTCAGAAAAAGAAACAATAGGCCTTTTTTTCAATATGAAGAGACATAGCCAATGTGGGTTATAGTTTGAATTGCAGTATTCCAAAATGTATAATCTCAGTAAGGAAATGGATTCACTGTTGATATTGGCCCTAAAGGGAGGTGTGGCTGGGGAAGATTGAAAGTCAAACTCTATTTAAGAAACCTTTATAGAGTGAAATGGTACGAGGACACTTGTAGTTGTTACTACTGTAATAAAACCCAATGGTTTTGTTCAGCAGTGAGTTTTACCATCACATATGTAATTTCTTTCAAATTGATTAAGATTTTTCTCAGCATATCACATACAGAGCTTGTTGCAAGGGCGTTTACCTTAGGAAGAAGACTGCCAGTTCCAAGAGAAAAACGTTACAGAACATGTTAATTCTCTGATGATTGTAACGCCAGAAGTTGACCTATTCTAAACCGTGATGCTCAGAAATGTGGACCATGATATTTTTCCCAAGATGAAGAAATTTATTAAGTACCCCAGAACAGGTAATTTTGATTTGGAACTTTCAGGTGATTTAGATGCACCCACATATGACCATATTGTTGGATCCTGTTGCCACGTGGATGTCGCTGGTATGTAACATACGGTTGCCAATGGGTGAAGTGGCACTATCAATGGCTGATATGGCACTGTCATTGCTTTATGTGACGTTGCTGATGGGTGAGGTAGAAGTCGAGGAATACAATCAACAGGATCCTTCCAAAGTCTGTAAGAAATTTGGGGAAGTTGTACAGGTAAAAGAATGATGGTTCATGTAGATTTCTCCATGTTACAGGTAAAAGCTGATCGAGGTTTAGATGTTATTGTCTGCTCACATCTTAAAACCAACAGCTCATATCTACTTCCCTGGGTTTATATCCAATGCACCTAGCCAGGTAAGTTGGATAATGGACATGAAACTAAAGAGTGAGTTATGTTAAATAATCATTTCCCTCCTAACACCCTGTGCAAAGAGTCTGAATTTGAGGCGTAATACCAATGTCTTCAAGATTTAGATGTGAAATCTATGAATTTGAGAATGCCTTGTCAAAGACTTCTTTATGGAATATATTCCATTTTGTCAATAGATGCTGAACTACACATTATACAGGAAGGAACATGTTTAAGAGCACTGCCCTCCAACATTCTCTATAGTCCATCTGTCTCTTACCTATAAGTCTGTCGTTGTGGATTCTCAGGATAATAATTTGCATAAAAATTAATGGGCCCTCTCTCCAGGTCATTAACAACAGTCACCATCTGCACAAAACCAACACAGTTGATGCAAAAAACAAAAAAACAAAAACACATGTACCATACATGAACTTATTGACATCTTAAGCTCTGGATATTCCTGTACCAGCTCTGGTGGCAGATGTTACTGATTCTCTTGTCCTTGTCTAAATTGTTGAAGTTCACATGGTAATCTTTTAGGTATCTCAACATGATGGGACAACTCCTACACACATCTTTCTTGTTCTCTCTCCTGCAGGTATTGATGTATCAAAAATAAACATCAAACGATCACCATTATAGAAAATTAAAATGCTTAATGCAACTAACTGTAACTTAAGTGTGGTCCAAAGAACTGAGAGTAAGGAGCTTTTGAATGTAGAAAACAAAACAAAACAAAGCAAAAACACCCAAACAAATAAACAAAAATGCATCCTACAGGTCCAAGGAGAGCTAAGATAATTAGTTAGCTATAGTTGAAGTTTGCATAAGCAGGCAGTTTAACAGAGGCCGAGATAATTTAGTTGGGGATCCTGACTATAGGTTCCTAGAGTAGGGTTAGGTTACATATAAAACAAGCTGAAGTCTGAAAAACCACCGCAAGCAATGACCTTTATATATAAATTAATACCTAAGTAATGGAAGTCTCCTCTCTCTGTGAATACGGGGCCATGGGGCTTACGGACTACTTGAGTAGCACACTAGTAAAAAACATTCCCCGAAGTCACAGACTTCTGAACATCCAAAATATCTGCACAATCAAGTCCTCATTATTAAGCCTTTATCAGAATCTACCTAGGATAGATATATTTAATTCTCTGGAGCAACTGAACTGCGGCTGATATGGTAGTGAGTGCTGAATAAACAAAGTCAATCAAACTTGCTATATAAATGAAATATCCTTTCAGTTGTAACCTAAAATGAACTTTCCATACCTCTTTTTCAGTATTTGTATCTGGAAAGAATCTGGTTATTATCAAATCATAGACCTCTATTCCTATACGTGAGGTGCCGCCTTAGACAATCCTTTCCTGCAAAGCCAGACACAGATGTGGCAAAATGCTCCTGGGCTGCGTTTGTAAGGAATAAAATTACTTGCTGTTATTTCATTCCTTGCCATAATACACTAAATACAAGTGAACATGGAAAAGAAAGCTCAGCAAGCCCACAGGGAGCCTGAGATATCCAGAAGTTGAGATCTGGCTGGGCTCTCCCCAGCTCCTGTACACAGGCATATTGAAGACATGCTACTGTTTGTTTTAAGAATTTAAAACTGTATCTACATTGAGAATTTAGTTATTCATAAAAGTTTCCTCCTAATGAGTTCACTGAATTTCATAGTACTCCAAAAATCCATGTAGGATGAAAAGGACACTCAAAAACACATCCTTGAGTACTTAATAGGATGAGCACTAAATGGGTATGATTTGCAACAGAGAACATCCAACATGACTGATTTAAATGGTTAAGTCGATATTTTGTGTGTCTGAAAAACTAGTTCATTAGAAAGAAGGATACCTGTTTTTGAGAAATAAAAATTATGCTTTCTGTGAAGTATGTTGAGCAAAAAGTGTGAGTTTTAGCTTAACATTGGCAGAGGTAACAAATAGGTATTTGGAAGACTTTGAGATGTACCTCAGTTTCTCCAGAGGCTGACTGATCTATGGTCACTATGGGTCCAACTACTGTGGCTGGGTGCACAAGGTTTTCTTGTGTGTATATGATGGGTTAAGTTGTTTCTGGTGACGTTTGTTGTCCTTGTCCATGGTCCACAGCGATTTCTAGAGTCTTAACATTTTTCTTGTCTTTGTTGTCCGCTATTAGTTCACAGAAATCTTCATCAGATGAAGAATTAGAAATTACAATAAGTTCATCAGTAAAATCTTTCTTAAAATTTGAGTTCTTTGCCTCTACCTATGGTTTATTCTCAGCCATAGCCTTGTCTTCTTGTTGTAGGTAGCGACATTTTTCTTGTCTATCATTAGAAAAGACCTCCAGAGTTACTTTGATCTCCGTATTCACCGGCTTTAGCATGTTCATTGAATCCTGTACAGAATCTGCAGAAGAAATCACTGATTGTTTCTAAAACACCAAAATGTGACATTTTTATGTAACAGGACACTGTGGTTTTATTTCATATTTAAGCACAAACACACATATACACACAAACACACACATACAGAAATACACACACACATACGTCTGTGCTTTTCCAATGACAGTTTAGAATAGAGATCTGAAACTTACAGAAATAATTTAAGTTTTGCTACTAAAACTGTGGAAAAGTTAAAACTCCTTTTGAAAATGAGTAAAAAGAGAGATTAATCATAGTATGTGAAAATATTACAATATATATCTTCTGCAATAAGATCCATGATTCAGGTATTGCAGTTCATATCCAATTGTATAATTAGGACTTTGTGATACAAACACATAAAAGGAGAAGCTATACTTTGGAGTAATTAACAAACTTCACTGTTATTTCGATTACATTTTCCTGGCAGTGCACATGAATAAAATTCTGTCATCTCATCATTAATGTGTGGAGATAAACAGCCTGCTCTTACTTCTAGGAAATGGTGAATTGTACGGAAAGAATCTGCTTCAAACCTCAACTAATGTATCAAGAAAATATTTTGTTGCAGTGGGATACACTGCATGGACATAAACAATAGAAGGATTTATTTAAAAGACATATTTGTCAAAATTTTTGTAGTTTTAAAATCAAAAGCAATTAGCTCCCCAACTCACAAGAAAAAGAAAGTGTCTGGGTTTGCAATGATGTTCCTGGGAATTGTGGCTTTAGATCAACAGTCTCACAATATGTCCTCAGAGTGCATGCAAATGTCTTCACTAAAGAGACCATGAGAATACTGTCTTTAGCATTGGTGATGTAGGATGGAGAGTGTAGAAGCTTTAGCCCTGCTGAAAATGATTGAAGAAGAAATGCAATATGAATGAGTGGACAGTGGGTCTAGCAAATATTTCAGGGATTTCAGCCACAAAGAGGGCATACAAATAAAGAAATTTGTCAAGGAATAATGTAATCAAGAAGGTCATGCCTTCATCTAATATCAGGAGACTGTGATTATATGTATATAGAGATAAATCCATCACATATCAAGAGCTACATGTTTCCCACGATTTAAGCATTGTCTTACAGATCCACAGAAATAGTCATTACGATTGTCCATTTGTACTTTGGTAAGTTCCACTCTTGGACAAGCTTTTGGATATATTTTGTGCACTGTACATACTCCACCTGTAAGCAACGAATGAGTTGAAAGAAACCAATAGTACACCTAATGTCGCCTTCAACTAATATTCCCTACTCTATGCCACTCAAATTATGTTAAGGTTTGTGATCCTCTAAAGTCAGCAATGCTACAAGGAAGAAATGGTCCTTGGTCAAATTTCTATCAGCAGGTGTACAGGTAAAAGCTACCTGACCTCTTACAGGCCTTGCTCTGGCTCTCGTGTGTCCATGATCGTGTTTGTCAGTTTTCTAATTCTCTTCAACAAATTGTGAAACTCTTCTTCTGTTTTCTTCTGGACGATTTAAAGCAACTCTTATTAACAGAGAATTCAAGAATGAGCTGTATGAATAGTAGCAATGAGGCCAATTAATCATATGTCAATCTGTATCTTATAAGACAGGAAAATGGCACACGTTTTTGTTAATTAAACATCAAGTGCCTTTATTATGCACAATAAATCTTGTGAAAAGGTATGTCAAGAAGGGGCCATACACAATACTCAGATAGGAATGCATAAGTATCGAATGTTTGAGGCAATTCAAGCTAAATAACATGAACTGGTAGCTAAAATAAATAGTAAATACACAAGTAAATTCCACTTCCATTATTTCAATGAAGTGAAAAGAATGTCAAAGTTATAACTCATTGAGTAAAACATTCTTTGTCAACAGCATTATCAATTCCTAGTTCATCCTCTTTTTCTGCTGATTTCTCTCCATTTTTCAATAAGGTAAAAGTAGAATTTAAAACCAATTAAGACCCCTGGGCCCAAATCTGCCTATCATATTGTTCTACTTGTAGATTTCTAGGACCCTCTGGATCCTTTTATTTTGCTGTTCTCCCATGCGTCTCTCATTTAGAGTCCCAATAGGATGCCTTCCCCTCTGTCCCAGTTTCCTGGTAAGTGAAGGCTTTCGTGGGACATGCCCCTTGGGCTAGTATGCAGATATAAGTGAGTATATACCATTTGATTCTTTCTGCTTCTGGGTTAACTCACTCATTATGATCATTTCTAGCTCAATCCATTTATCCACAAATTTCGGGAATTCCTGGGAGACCTGGTGGCACTCAGAGGAAGGACAGCAAGTAGCCAAGAAGAGACTTGATACCCTATGAGAATATATAGGGGGACGTAATCCCCCTCAGGAACAGTCATAGGGGAGGGGAATAATGGGAAAATGGGGGGGGGGAGGAATGGGAGGATACAAGGGATGGGATAAACATTGAGATGTAACAAGAATAAATTAATAAAAAAAAAAAACCAATTAAGACCAATATTTTACAAAGCAATCATGTTTCTATAGTTGGTAGCCTTCTACCTGTTCTATATTTATCACCTCTCTGCTTTCTTCCTTCGATTTATCCTGTCCTCACCCATGTACATTAGATCTTTTTGGTTCATCTTTTTACACACTGCCTCTCATCTGTCCATCATCTGTTGTATGTCATTGATTTTGTATATGTCATCTTCTATATTCTCTCTTCTACTGTATCATTAGCCTAAATCTTCTATCTCCTTTTATATAATTTTCTATTTGCTATCATATCTTTCTGAACCCTGTCATATGTCTACATGTATCCACCCTCTATTTTCTATCAACTCTGCATTCATTACGCATATACATATAATTTACCTACATAAAAGCTACCTTCAATTTGTCATCTATCAAACCTGAATCACTTTATTTTCCATCAACAATTTATCCCTTCGCCAACTAACCTATATTTAACCTTCGTTATTATCACCTATCTGCAATCTGCCATCTATCTATCCTATGTTTACTTTCATATTTTTATATGTGTGTGTGTGTTAGTGTGTGTGTTTCAAAATGGTGTTTCGCTGTGTATCCTTGTCTAACCTGGACTCTCTTAGTAGACCAGGCTGGGCTCAAACTCACAATGATCTGCATGTGTTTACATTCCAATCATCATTTCTATTCCTGCTATACTGTGGCTAATTTACACCTAACTATGATTGACTATTTACATATGCTGTATCACTATCAGATCTATTATTCATCTGTCATCCAAATTCAATCTCTTCTAAGTCAAAGATAAATCTAGTATCTCCGATTTATATACTGTTTATGTTCTACTGATCCTGTTTATATCATCCACCTGTTTATAGCCTACAAAAATATATCATGTCTATCTTCCAATTTTCTATACTTTCTCATCTATCCATGCTCTGTTTATACTGAATCTACATATCATCTATCCTAAAGGTGTCTCATTTCAATCTATGTACCTATAAATTGTACCTACCCTGTGTGTGTATTAGCATCTACCCTGTAGTTACCGTCTGTCTACCGTGTGTCTAACACATAAGGATCACATATGTAGCAGTTATTCTGAATCTATCTTCCATTTAAAGATCACTTTGTCCTACAATTATCCTGTAACCTTGTTTCATCTATCAAAATCAACTATCTATCTTCTATCCTGTATATACTACGTTTCTATTTATATCATATTTCTTCTACATATAATGTGTCTGCATAATATTCCTGCATTATTAATATCATACAATTTTATATCTCTCTATCTATATAGACCCATCCTCGGATCATCCCATGCCTGTCTCCCATCGATCCTTTAACCTAAGCTGTGAATGGCTACCATATAACCATCATTAATCATTAACTATCTTTTATCTCCATTCCACCTATCTCTCATATCTATAACTTCCATCAATTTATCTTCTATAATATTCTTATCCTTTGATTATCTTCTACCTGTCTTCTATACTATAGTTATTCTGTGAATGTTACCCATCCATGTATCAGTATCCCATAACTACCCTGAATTTCTCTTTCTTGGCACATGTAATTTGTAGTTATTGTGTATATCTTTTTCTTCCTTATAATATTTAATTTTCTGAGCCATGGCCTACACTCCATATATGGATTTAATCCTGTAACTCCTCTGTGTTTTGCTTCAACTCTGTATTATTGATCCTCTAGCTATATTGTTTCTGCCATCCATTCATCTATCTATTGTTTAGTTATAATGTTCCTGTTATCCATGTATTTATCCATCATTTGCCTTCTGGATATCCTATGGTCTATACTATTGAGGTATCATTTCTCTTCTACTTACACTAAATCATTCTGATCTATTTTTCAATTTATCTATAACCCTTTCGATTTCCTATAAGATACATTTCTTCTCATCTCTCCTTTATTTTTCTCCAAAATTTATCATCTATTCAATGCATCTTGTATATTCATCTTCCATAGCTCTCTCTTTCTTTCTCTCTCTTCCTCTTTTTCTCTCTGTTATACCCTCAACCTATTCTAAATCTATCAACTACTATATTTAGATTTATGTATCTCATATCGTTCTTCTTTCATATATATAGATAAATTTCATTTATTTCTGTCTTCCATACATCCATTGTTAAATGTATTATATATACTTTTATCTACTGCTCCATCTTTTATGTACTATACCTTACCATATCTTGTTTTTAAACAATAAGTCTTTTTATAGAAATCATCAATAATAATTATCACAGTGCCCTCAAGATCCTTCACGTATTTTTGGTACTGGATGTCTCTTGTGATACAACTTTTTGGTACTTAAAAATGCAGCTAGTCTGACCCTTTTGCCATTTTATTCCATGAGATATTTAACTGTGGTGTAAATAGATTTACTCACGAAACAGAAATATATTTCATAATCAGCAAGTTGATAATTAAGATTAAATAAGGTATATACTTAAATACATAAATTTAGATTAGTCAGAAACCTCTATAACTGAAATATGAAATAATGAATTCCGCAATAAACACCTGGAGAACCACATTCCTTTATCAATGATTTCTACAAAGTTAGGCAAAATAATTCTCTGTATTTTGCCTTTACCAGAGAGATCCACGGAATCAACCTTACCATATTTTCCACTGGAAATAAAGTGGCCTTGTGTTTACTGTATCCTGGCAACTCTAGAAGTCACACGGATTAGGAGAATGCCTGAGAACATAAAAGCTAAGGACTATCATAGGTCCTTAGAGGCAATATTGTAATTGGTTAAAACACATGTTTTAATGATTGTGGTTACTGTTAAGAGCAAGGCTGTGATTGGTCATAAACACTAATTTCGTTGATTCTTATTTGTTCAGAGAGTGAGTGTTGTCATTTATTCAAATATAATCCTTAATGAATGTCATTGATGGTTAGTGGCTAGGCTGTGATTTGTCTAAATAAATGTTCCAAAGGCAGTAAACGGTTCTACAAGGCTTAGCAATTTTACTCTATATTTCCATAGGGAGACATTCAACAGTTGCCACTTTCCTGATTTGATTTTCTAGTCTATCTATATCTGTTCATGTTATATTTTGATTACTTTCATTTATGAAATGTTTTCACTGTATGCATGAATATGAATAGGAAAGGCATCCTGTATGCCTGAGTGTGAGAGCCTTCCTGTTTCTGTCTCTTTCCATTCCCTCTAGTGAATAGAAGCATATAAGGGCCTGCATTCATTTGCCTCCCTGTTGCTCTGTCACCTGCCTCTAGTGGCCAGAGCATCTATTTGCCTGAGTGTGAGTGTCTGTCATTTTATTTCTCGCTGCCCATAGGAGAAACGGGCATTTATGTGCAGAGTATGTGTTCCATCCTGTCTCTCTCATAAGCTTCTAGGATATAGAGCATTTTAGGGACAGAGTGTTTGTGTCTGCGTGTGTTTCTCTACTTTCATCTTGGTGAAAATTGAATCAATAGATTTCAGTTGTATATCAGACTATATCTCTTTGCTGTCCCTCAATTTTAACTACTGAATATTTCATAAAAGCCCTACTCATATGAGATTTGAAAACTCCAATAATCCATGGGCAAGAATATTAATTCCATAAAGATATTAATTTAGAGACCACATAGATACTATGTCCATTAAGCAAGATAATGACAAGTACATTCATCATTGGGGCTGGAGAAGTCCCCAGCTTTGTGTTCTCAATCAGTCTTATAGGACCCCACGTGTATATGCCATCCATCCATTCAGAAATGAGTCAGCTCCCACATAACATTGATGCAACTACTGCAAATAGGGAAAAATTTTCCCATGCCGGTCTTAATTGTTGATCACAGTGTTCACAGATGGCCAAACCATGAATAGGTTTTTTCTGCCTGCTTTTGCTTAGATAACTCAGTCTTGTACTATGAAAGCTATACAACAAAGAGGAAACTTAAAGCACATTTTGATTATTATTTCTTTATGTTTAAATTAAGCCTTGAAAAGATGCCAGAAGAAAGACGTGCAAAGAATGTGCCAAGATGAAGTTTCGAATATGGATCATCATTATTCAGCCTCAGAAGTATGTGTAGTAACAGCCATTAGTAGAACTAAACCTGTTATCACTCTACTGTTGTTATTTACTTAAATTTGTTGCAAATATTTGTAAACAGACACACTTGCTCTTACTCTCACTCTCTCACAAACACACAATCACACACACACACACATATAGTGTTGGCTGTTCCATTTCCTGCAATATGTTAAAAAGTATAAGTCTATAGGGTTCTGCCTGTGTAACTTATTATCTGGGTCTCATTCTACCTCGGAGTGAAATATATTATCTTATTTGGAAATCAGGTTGAGTTTGCAGAAGTTCTACCTGCTACCTGAACAAAGCTACATGAAACAGTTCAGAACTGGGCATTATCTCAGTCGAATACAAGAACAAACATGAATGCAAATACAAGCAGGAGCACAAGGACAATTATTTCTTGTATGGATTTTACACTGCTGATCTCAATTAGGTACAATGAGCCTTTCAGAAGTGTAAGATTTAATTCCCATGATTTTCAAAATGTTCACAAGTTTTAATACAGCATTCTCTTTGTGAAATCCCAGGTGTCATGTGCAACTTTCCTCAATTTCTCTAAATAATTTGATGTGAGGATTCAGAGAAATATACGTAACTGTTGTTTCACAGATTCAAGCAATCACTGATGATATGCTTTAGGAATCTCAGTTAGAAATGTTCCAACGCCTCTTTTTTCAGTGAATATGTATTCTTCACTTGCTTTTGATTTTAATACTACAAATATTTTGACAAATATATCTTTGAATAAATAACATTTTTATTGTCTATGTCCATTCAGTGTATCTCAGTGCAACAAAATACTTTCTTGTTACATTAGTTGAGATTTGAAGCAGATTCTTTACATACAATTCACCATTTCCTAGAAATCAGAGCAGGATGTTTATCTCCACAC
The DNA here is from genome assembly GCF_903995435.1 of Acomys russatus. Classification (NCBI taxonomy): domain Eukaryota; kingdom Metazoa; phylum Chordata; class Mammalia; order Rodentia; family Muridae; genus Acomys; species Acomys russatus. Next base: position 2,244 of record NW_026131814.1, on the reverse strand, counting down.
ATGAATGATGTGATAACAGATTTTTAATCATGTGCATTGTCAGGAAAATGAAATCGAATTAACAGTGAAGTTTGCTAATTACTCCAAAATTTTGCTTCTCATCTTATATGTTTTCATCACAAAGTCCTAATTATACAATTGGATGAGAACTCCCATATCTGAAACATGGGTCTTTTTGCAGAGGACTTATATTGTAATATTTTCACTTATTATGGTTAATTTGGGTTTTTTCGTCATTTTTAAAGGTAGTTTTAACTTTTACACAGTTTTAGTAGCACCACTTACATTAGTTCTGTAAGTTTCATATATTTTTCCAGACTCTTCATTGGAAACAGCACAGACGTGTGTGTCTGTTTGTGTGTGTGTGTGTGTGTGTGTGTGTGTGTGTGTGTGTGTGTGTGTGTGTGTGTGTTTGTGCTTTAACGTGAAATAAAACCACAGTGTCCTGTAATATAAAAATTTCACATTTTAGTGTATTTAGTAACAACCAGTGTGTTTTGTCTGCAGATTCTGTACAGGATTCAATGATGGATTTAATGAACATGCTAAAGCTGGTGAATGTGGAAATCAAAGTACAGTCAGAGGGCTTTTCAAATGGTAGTCAGAAAAAAGGTGGCTCCCCACAACAAAAAGACAAGACTAAAGCTGAGAAGAAACCATTGGAAGAGGCAAAGAACTCCAATTCTAAGGAGGTTTTCAGTGATAAAATTATTGTAATTTCTAATTCGTCATCTGATGAATATTTCTGTGAAGTAATAGAAGACACCAAAGACAAGAAAAAATGTTAAGACTCTAGAAATCGCTGTGGACCATGTACAAGGACAACAAAATTCACCAGAAACAACCGAAATCTATCATATACACACACAAAAAAAAGTATACCCAGCTGCAGTGGTAGGACCAATAGTGCCCATAGATCAGTCAGCCTCTAGAGTAACTGGGGTACATTGCAAAATCTTCCAAATACATATTTGTTACCTCTGACAATGTTAAGCTAAAACTCACTCATTTTGCTCAATGCACTTCACAGAAAGCATGATAATTATTTCTCAATAAAAGGTTTCACTCTTTGTAATGCACTAGCTTTTCGGACACACATAATATCGACTTAACCCTTAAAATCAAGCAGGTTGGATGTTCTCTGTGGTAAATCATACCCATTTAGTTCTCGTCCTATTAAGTAGACAAGGATGTGTTTTTGAGTGTCCTTTTTGTGTTACATAGATTTTTGGAGTACCATGAAATTCAATGAACTCTTTACGAGGAAACTTTTATGAATAACTAAACTCTCAAAGTAGATACAGTTTTAAATTTCTAAAACAATCAGTGGCATGTCTTCAATCTGCCTGTGTACAGGAGCTGAGATCTAAACTTCTGGATCCCTCAGGTTCCCTGTGGGCTTGCTGAGCATTCTTATCCATGTTTACTTGTAATCAGTGTATTAAAAAAGCATGACCTAATAGCAAATAATTTTGTTTCCTTATAAATGCAGCACAGGGGCTTTTGGCCACTCCTGTGTCCACCTATGTGGGAAAGAATTGTCCAACATGGCAACTCATGAATAGAAATAGAAGTCTATGATTTGATTATAAATACATTCTTTCCAGATACGAATAGTGAACAAAAGGTGTGGAAAGTTCAATTTAAGTTGAAAACTGAAAGGATATTTCATTAATATATTAAGTTCCATTGAATTTGTTTATTCAGCTCAGACTTCCACATCAGCTACAGTTCAGTTGCTCCAGGTAATTAAACATATATATTCTAGGTTGACTCTGACACAGGATTAATGATGTATACTTGATTGTATAGATATTTTGGATGATCAAAAGTCTGTGAATCAGAGGAATATCTTTTACTAGTGTGCTACAAAAGCAGTCAGTAGGCCCCATAGCCCCGTATTAACTGAGAGACCAGCCTTTCATTACTTTGGGATTAATTTATATATAAAGGTCATTCCATGGGGTGGTATTTAAGACAACGTTGTTTTATAAGTTCCCCAACCCTACTGTAGGAACCTATGGTCAGGATCCTCAAATAAATTATATCAGCTTCTGTTAAACTGTCTGCTTATGAAAAACTCAACTATAGCTAACTAATTAACTTACCTCTCCTTGGACCGGTAGGGTGCGTTTTTGCTTATTTCTTTAGGTATTTTTTTCTGCATTTAAAAGATCCTTACTCTCAGTACTTTGGCCTACACTTAAGTTACAGTTAATTGCATTAAAGCCTTTTTGATGTTTA